>NW_027045949.1:0-39536 GCF_025399875.1 Dalotia coriaria | reverse complement strand
GATCTAAAATGCTTCTATTGCTTGACATGATTGCGTCAGACGATACGTCAAAAGTAAACTATTTAGAAACAGCGTTTGAGCTTAATCTGCGTTTTAACGCTAAAACACGATTTAACGATTAAAATTGCTTGAAAATGCTTATTTTAGCAAACAGCACGTTTGAGCTTTAATCTGCGTTTTAACGCGTAAAACAGCATAAAACGACGAATTTTTATTATTCTTTTTTTATTAATATTGCTTCTATTTGAACGATTTCAACGATCTAAATGCTTGAAAATGCTTATTTTAGCAAAACAGCACGTTTTGAGCTTTAATCTGCGTTTTAACGCGTAAAACAGCATAAAACGACGAATTTTATTATTCGTTTTTATTAATATTGCTCTATTTGAACGATTTCAACGATCTAAATGCTTGAAAATGCTTATTTTAGCAAAACAGCACTTTTTGAGCTTTAATCTGCGTTTTAACGCGTAAAACAGCATAAAACGACGAATTTTATTATTCGTTTTATTAATATTGCTCTATTTGAACGATTTCAACGATCTAAAATGCTTGAAAATGCTTATTTTAGCAAAACAGCACGTTTTGAGCTTTAATCTGCGTTTTAACGCGTAAAACAGCATAAAAACGACGGAAATTTTTATTATTCGTTTTTATTAATTTGCGTCTATTTGAACGATTTCAACGATCTAAAATGCTTGAAAATGCTTATTTTAGCAAAACAGCACGTTTTGAGCTTTAATCTGCGTTTTAACGCGTAAAACAGCATAAAAACGACGAATTTTTTATTATTCGTTTTTTATTAATATTGCTTCTATTTGAACGATTTCACGATCTAAAATGCTTGAAAATGCTTATTTTAGCAAAACAGCACGTTTTGAGCTTTAATCTGCGTTTTAACGCGTAAAACAGCATAAAACGACGAAATTTTTATTATTCGTTTTTATTAATATTGCGTCTATTTGAACGATTTCACGATCTAAAATGCTTGAAAATGCTTTATTTTAGCAAAACAGCACGTTTTGAGCTTTAATCGCGTTTTAACGCTAAAACAGCATAAAACGACGAAATTTTTATTATTCGTTTTTTAATATTGCGTCTATTTGAACGATTTCAACGATCTAAAATGCTTGAAAATGCTTATTTTAGCAAAACAGCACGTTTTGAGCTTTAATCTGCGTTTTAACGCGTAAAACAGCATAAAAACGAGAATTTTTATTATTCGTTTTTATTAATATGCTCTATTTGAACGATTTCAACGATCTAAAATGCTTGAAAATGCTTTATTTTAGCAAAACAGCACGTTTTGAGCTTTAATCTAGCGTTTTAACGCGTAAAACAGCATAAAACGACGAGACGAATTTTTTTTTTTTCTTTTTTATTAATATTGCTTCTATTTAAACTTTTTTCAACGACCCTAAAAAATGCTTAAAAATGCTTTTTTTTTAAAAGAAAAAAACAGCACTTTTTTGGTTTTAAAATTGCTTTTTAACGCGAAAAAACAGCATAAAAGGGACAAATTTTTTTTTATTTTTTTTATTAATATTCTTTTTTTAAAGGGATTTCAACGATCTAAAATGCTTAAAAAATGTTTTATTTTAAAGCAAAACCCCTTTTTGAGCTTTTTTTTCGTTTTAACGCGTAAAACGGCAAAAAACGGCAAAATTTTTATTATTCGTTTTAAAAATTTTTGGCCCCTATTTGAACATTTAACGTCTCAAATGTTTAAAAAATGTTTATTTTAGCAAAACAGCACGTTTTGAGCTTTTAATCGGTTTTAACGCGAAAAACAAAAAAAAACGAAATTTTTTTTATTATTCGTTTTATTAATTTTTGCGTCTATTTGAAGGGATTTCCCGATCAAAAAATTTTCCCAAAAATGCTTTTTTTAAAAGAAAAAAGAACGTTTTGGTTTTATTCTACTTTTTTAACGCGTAAAACAGCAAAAAAAACGACGAATTTTTATTATTCGTTTTTATTAATATTGCGTCTATTTGAACGATTTCAACGATCTAAAATGCTTGAAAATGTTTATTTTACAAAACACGTTTTGAGCTTTAATCGCGTTTTAAGGCGTAAACAGCATAAAACGACGAATTTTATTTTCGTTTTTTATTAATTTGCTTTATTTGAACGATTTACGATCAAAAGCTTGAAAATGCTTATTTGCAAAAAGACGTTTTTGAGCTTTAATCTCCTTTTAACGCGTAAATCAGCATAAAACGACGAATTTTTTTATATTCTTTTTATTAAATTTACTTCTATGTTGAAAAGTTTCTTAAAATGCTTGAAAATGCTTTATTTTAAGCAAAACAGCGTTTAAGCTTTAAATTTCGTTTAACGCGTAAGATAAAATGCGTCATTTTTAACTTTCGATTTTATTAAATTGCTTATTTTGAACGAATTTCAACGATCTAAAATGCTTGAAAATTCTGTTTTTAAGGCAAAAAGCACGTTTTGAGCTTAATCTAGCGTTTTAACGCGTAAAACAGCATAAAACGACAAATTTTATTTCGTTTTTATTAATATTGCGTCTATTTGAACGATGTTAACGATCTAAAAGCTGAAAATGCTTTTTTGCTAAACAGCACGTTTTGAGCTTAATCCGCTTTAACGCGTAAAACAGCATAAAACGACATTTTTATTATTGTTTTATTAATATTTACTAATTTGAACGATTTCATCGATCTAAAATTAAAGCTTATTTTAAAGCGTTACGCGTTTAGCTTTAATCTGACGTTTTAACGCGTAAGCATAAAAGACGAATTTTTATTTACGTTTTATCAATATTGCGTCTTAGAACGATTTCAGCGATCTAAAAGCTTGAAAATTTATTTTAAGCAAAACAGCACGTTTTGAAACGATAATTGTTTTTTAACGCGTTAAAACACCATAAAAACGACGAATTTTTTATTATTCTAATTTTAAATTGCTTCTATTTAAACATTTCAACGATCTATTTAATCTGAAAATGCGTTATTTTAGCAAAACAGCAGTTTGAGTTTTAATCTAGCGTTTTAATAAAACAGCATAAAACAGAAATTTTATTTAATTTTTATTAATATTGCGTCTATTTGAAAACGATTTCACGTCTGAAATGCTTGAAAATGCTATTTAGCAAAACACGCACGTTTTGAGCTTTTAATCTCGTTTTTACGTAAAACGCATAAAACGACGAATTTTTATTATTCGTTTTTATTAATATTTTCTTTTAGCATTTCGACGATCTTAAATGCTTTGAAAATGCTAATCAGCAAACAAGACGTTTTTTGAGCTTTTATTCTGCGTTTTTAAGAAACAGATAAAACGACGAAATTTTATTATTCGTTTTATAATATTGCGTATAATTTGAACGTTTCTAACGATTAAAATGTTGAAAAGCTATTTAGCAAAACGCACGTTTTGAGCTTTTAATTGCGTTTTAACGCGTTAAACAGCATAAAAATGAAATTTTTTATTACGTTTTTATTAATATTGCTTCTATTTAAACGTTTCAACGATCTAAAATGCGAAAATGCTTTATTTTAGCAAAACAGACGTTTTGATTTGAATCTGCTTTAAGCGTAAAACAGCATAAAACGAAGAATTTTTATTATTCTTTTTTATTAATATTGCGTCTATTTGAACGATTTCAACGGTCTAAAATGTTCGAAAATACTTATTTTAGCAAAACAGCACGTTTTGAGCTTTAATCTGCGTTTTAACGCGTAAAACAAGCATAAAAAAACGACGAAATTTTATTATTCGTTTTTATTAATATTGCCTATTTGAACGATTTCAAACGATCTAAAATGCTTGAAAATGTTTATTTTAGCAAAACAGCACGTTTTGAGCTTTAATCTGCGTTTTAACGCGTAAAACAGCATAAAAACGACGAATTTTTTATTATTCGTTTTTATTACTATTGTTTATTTGAACGATTTCAACGATCTGGGGTACGCGCTGAAAATGCTTATTTTAGCAAAACAGCACGACGCTTTAATCTGCGTTTTAACGCGTAAACAGCATAAAAAACGACGAAATTTTATTATTCGTCTTTTATTAATATTGCGTCTATTTGAACGATTTCAACGATCTAAAATGCTTGCACGCTTATTTTAGCAAAACAGCACGTTTGAGCTTTATTCTGCGCGTTTAACGCGTAAAACAGCATAAAAACGACGAAATTTTTATTATTCGTTTTTTTATTTTATTGCGTCTATTTGAACGTGATTTCAACGATCTAAAATGCTTGAAAATGCTTATTTGGCGCAAACAGCATCGTTTTGAGTTTTAATCTGCGCTTTAACGCGTAAACAGCATAAAAACGACGAATTTTTGCTATTCGTTTTTATTAATATTGCGTCTATTTGAACGTGACTTCAACGATCTAAAATGTTCGAAAATGCTTATTTTAGCAAAACAGCACGTTTTGAGCTTTATTCTACGTTTTAAAGCGTAGAAAACAGCATAAAAAACGACGAAATTTTATTATTCGTTTTTATTTTTATTGCGTCTATTTGAACGTGATTTCAACGATCTAAAAATGCTTGAAAATGCTTATTTTAGCAAAACAGCACGTTTTTGAGTTTTAATCTGCGTTTTAACGTGCGTAAAACAGCATGTCGACGAAATTTTATTTATACGTTTTTATTAATATTGCGTCTATTTGAAAGATTTTAACGATCTAAAATGCTTGAAAAATGCTTATTTAGCAAACAGCACGCCTTTTGAACTTAATCTTGCGTTTTGGCGTAAACAGGCATAAAAACGACGAATTTTTATTATCTGTTTTGCCATCATTGCTTTTATTTTGAACGATTTCAACGATCCAAATGCTTGAAAATGCTTATTTTAGCAAAACAGCACGTTTTTGAGTTTTAATTTGCGTTTTAACGCGTAAAACAGCATAAAAACGACGAATTTTTTATTATTCGTTTTATTAATATTGCGTCTATTTGAACGATTTCACCGGACCGCAATGCGTAAATGCTTGAAAATGTTTATTTTAGCAAAACAGCACGTTATTTTTAAATCAGCGTTTAACGCGTAAAACAACAGCATAAAAAACGACGAAATTTTTTATTATTCGTTTTATATTAATATTGCGCCTATTTTGAACGATGTTAACGATCTAAAAACGCTGAAAATGCTATATTTTAGCAAAAAACAGCACGTTTTGTTTTCACCCCGTTTTAACGCGTAAAACATAAAACGACGAATTTTTTATTATCTGTTTTATTAATATTGCTCTATTTGAACGATTTCAACGATCTAAAATGCTTGAAAATGCTTATTTTAGCAAAACAGCACGTTTTGAGCTTTAATGCAGTTTTAACGCGTAAAACAGCATAAAACGACGAATTTTTTATACATATTCGTTTTGCCAATATTGCGTCTACTGAACGATTTCAACGATCTAAATGCTTGAAAATGTTTATTATTTGCAAAAACAGCACGTTTTGAGCTTTAATCAGCGTTTTAACGCGTAAACAGCATAAAACGACGAAATTTTTATTATTCGTTTTTTATTAATATTGCGTCTATTTGAACGATGTTAACGATCTAAAACGCTTGAAGCTTATTTTAGCGCAAAACAGCACGTTTTAGCTTTTAATTCCGTTTTAACGCGTAAAACAGTAAAACGACGAATTTTTATTATTCGTTTTATTATTAATATTGCTTCTATTTTAAACGATTTTACCGATCTAAAAATGCTTGAAAATGCTTATTTTAAAGCAAAACAGCACGTTTTGAGCTTTAATCTGCGTTTTAACGTAAAACAGCATAAAACGACGAATTTTTTATTATTCGCTGTTTTTATTAATATTGCGTCTATTTGAACGATTTCAACGACTAAAATGCTTGAAAAATGCTTATTTTAGCAAAACAGCATCGCTTTGAGTTTTAATCTGCGTTTTAACGCGTAAAACAGCATAAAAAAAACGACGAATTTTATTATTCGTTTTTTATTAATATTGCTTCTATTTAAACGAGATTTCAACGATCTAAAATGCTTGAAATGCTTGCCTTTAGCAAAAACAGCACGTTTTGAGTTTCTTAATCTGCGTTTTAACGTAAAAATGGTATAAAAAACGACGAAATTTTGCCATCGCTTTTATTAATATTGCGTCTATTTGAACAATTTCAACGATCTAAAAATGCTTGAAAATGCTTATTTTAGCAAAACAGCACGTTTGAGTTTTAATCTGCGTTTTAACGTAAAAACAGCATAAAAACGACGAATTTTTTATTATTCCGTTTTTTATTAATATTGCTTCATTTGAACGATTTCACGACCGCTTGAAAATGCTTATTTTAGCAAAAACAGCACGCCTTTTGCTTTTATTCTGCGTTTTAACGCGTAAAGTTCGCATAAAACGACGAAATTTTTATTATTCGTTTTTTATTAATACGTATATTTAAACGATTTCAACGATCTAAAATGCTTGAAAATGCTTATTATTTTAGCAAAACAGCACGTTTTGAGCTTTAATCTGCGTTTAACGCGTTAAACAGCATAAAAATGACGAATTTCGTATTATTCGTTTTACAATATTGCTTCTATTTAAACGATTTCAACGATCTAAAATGCTTGAAAATGCTATTTTAGCAAAACAGCACGTTTTGCTTTCAATCGCGCCGTAACGCAAAACAGCATAAAAACGACAATATTATTCGTTTTTATTAATATTGCTTCTATTTAGCGACTTCAACGATCTAAATGCTTGAAAATGCTTATTTTGCTAAAAAACAGCACGTTTTGAGCTTTTAATCTGCGTTTTGTGCGTAAAACAGCATAAAAACGACGAAATTTTTATTCGTTTTATTAATATTGCGTCTATTTGAACGATTTCAACGATCTCAAATGCTTGAAAATGCTTATTTTAGCAAAACAGCACGTTTTGAGCTTAATCTGCGTTTTAACGCGTAAACAGCATAAAAACGACGAATTTTTTTATTATCTGTTTTTAATATTGCGCCTGGCTTTGAACGATTTCAACGATCTAAAATGTTCGGAATATGCTTATTTTCAGCAAAAACAAGTATCGTTTTGAGCTTTTATTCTACGTTTTAACGCGCGTAAAACAGCATAAAAACGATTTAAATTTTATTATTCGTTTTTATTTTATTGCGTCTATTTGAACGATTTCAACGATCTAAAAATGCTTGAAAATGCTTATTTTAGCAAAACATAATGTTTTGAGTTTTAATCTGCGTTTTAACGCGTAAACAGCATAAAAACGACGAAATTTATTATAATGTTTTTTATTACTACGCGTCTATTTGAAAGATTTAACGATCTAAAATGCTTGAAATGCTTATTTTAGCAAAACAGCACGTTTTGAGCTTTAATCTGCGTTTTGGCGTAAACAGCATAAAAAACGTATTTAAATTTTTATTATTCGTTTTTATTACTGCTTTATTTTGAACGATTTCAACGATCTAAAAATGCTTGAAAATGCTTATTTTAGCGGCAAAACAGCACGTTTTCTTTAATTTGCGTTTTAACGCGTAAAATGTTACAAAAAAATGACGAATTTTTATTATTCGTTTTTATTAATATTGTCTATTTGAAACGATTTCAACGATCTTAAAATGCTTGAAAATGCTTATTTTAGCAAAAACAGCACGTTTATGCTTTAATCAGCGTTTAACGCGTAAAAACAGCATAAAACGACGAAATTTTATTATTCGTTTTTATTAATATTGCGTCTATTTGAACGTGTGATGTTAACGCATCTAAAACGCTTGAAAATGCTTATTTTAGCAAACAGCATGTTTTGAGCTTAATCTCCGTTTAACGCGTAAAACAGCATAAAAACGACGAATTTTTATTATTCGTTTTTATTAATACGTTTATTTGAACGATTTCAACGATCTAAAATGCTGAAAATGCTTCAGCAAAACAGCACGTTTTGATGCTTTTAATTTGCGTTTGGGCAAAAACAGCATAAAAACGACGAATTTTTTATTATTCGTTTTTATTAATATTGCGTCTATTTGAACGATTTCAACGATCTAAAAATGCTTGAAAATGTTTATCGCAGCAAAACAGCACGTTTTTAATCAGCGTTTTAACGCGTAAAACAGCATAAAAAAACGACGAAATTTTATTATTCGTTTTTATTAATATTATGTCTATTTGAACGATGCTAAATGATCTAAAACGCTTGAAAAGCTTATTTTAGCAAAACAGCACGTTTTGAGCTTTAATCTCCGTTTTAACGCGTAAAACAAAGCATAAAACGACGAATTTTTTTATTATTCGTTTTTTATTAATATTATTGCTTCTATTTGAACGATTTCATCGATCTAAAATGCTTGAAAATGCTTATTATTTTAGCAAAACAGCACGTTTTGAGCTTTAATCTGCGTTTTTGGCGTAAAACAGCATAAAAACGACGGAATTTTTATTATTCGTTTTTATTGCGTCTATTTGGAACGATTTCAACGATCTAAAAATGCTTGAAAATGTTTATTTTAGCAAAACAGCACGTTTTGAGCTTTAATCTGCGTTTTAACGCGCGTAAAAACAGCATAAAAACGACGAATTTTTTATTATTCGTTTTTTATTAATATTGCTTCTCTATTTAAACGATTTCAACGATCAAAATGCTTGAAAATGCTTATTTTAGTAAAACAGCACGTTTTGAGTTTTAATCTGCGTTTTAACGCGTAAAACAGCATAAAAACGACGAAATTTTTATTATTCGTTTTTATTAATATTGCGTCTATTTGAATGATTTCAACGATCTAAAATGCTTGAAAATGCTTATTTTGGCAAAAAAACAGCACGTTTTGCTTTAATCTGCGTTTAACGCGTAAAACAGCATAAAACGACGAATTTTTTATTATTCGTTTTTATTAATATTGCTTCATTTGAACGATTTCGACGATCTAAAATGCTTGAAAATGCTTATTTTAGTTAAAAACAGCACGTTTTGCATTTTATTCTGCGTTTAACGCGTAAACAGCAGCATAAAAACGACGACGAAATTTATTATTCGTTTTTATTAATATTGCGTATATTTGAACGATTTCAACGATTCAAAAATGCTTGAAAATGCTTATTTTAGCAAAACAGCACGTTTCGCTTTAATCTGCGTTTTAACGCGTAAAACAGAAAAAAACGACGAATTTTTATTATTCGTTTTTTTTAATATTGTTTTTTTGAACAATTTCAACATCTAAAATGCAAAAATGCTTTTTTTAGCAAAACAGCACGTTTTGAGTTTTTAATCTGCTTTTTAACGCGAAAACAGCAAAAAAAAACGACGATTTTTTATTATTCGTTTTTATTAATATTGCTTCATTTGAACGATTCCAACGATCAAAATGCTTGAAAATGCTTTTTTTAGCAAAACAGCACGTTTTGAGTTTTAACTGCGTTTTATCGCGTAAAAACAAAAACGACGAAATTTTTATTCGTTTTTTTTAAAATTTTGCTTTATTTGAACGATTTCAACGATCTAAAATGCTTGAAAATGCTTTTTTTAGCAAAACAGCACTTTTTTGATTTAACGCGTTTTAACGCGTAAAACAGCATAAAACGACAAATTTTTTTATTACGTTTTTTTAAATATTGCGTCTATTTGAAGATTTCAACGATCTAAAATGTTTTAAAAATGTTTATTTTAGAAAAAACAGCACGTTTTAGTTTAATCGGGTTTTAACGCGTAAAACAGCAAAAAAACGACGAAATTTTTTTTCGTTTTTAAATATTGCCTATTTAACATTTCAACGATCTAAAAATGTTTAAAATGCTTATTTTAAAAAAACAGCACTTTTTGGCTTTAATCTGCGTTTTAACGCCAAAACAGCAAAAAAAACGACGAATTTTTTTATTCTTTTTTTAAATATTGCTTCTATTTGAACTATTTCAAGATCTAAAATGCTGAAAATGCTTTTTTTGGGAAAACAGCACGTTTTGAGTTTTAACGCGTTTTAACGCGAAAACAATAAAACGACGAATTTTTAATTCGTTTTTATTAATATTTTTTTATTTGAACGATTTCACGATCAAAAAATGATTATTTTGCAAAACAGCACGTTGAGCTTTAATCTGCGTTTTAACGCGTAAACAGCATAAAAACACGGTTTTTTTATTCTTTTTTTTATTAATATTGCGTTATTTGAACGTTTGTCACGATTAAAATGTTTTGAAAATGTTTTATTTTGAAAACAGCACGTTTTGATTTTTAATCTGCTTTTTAACGCGAAAACAGCAAAAACGACAAATTTTTTTATTATTCTTTTTTATTAATATTGCTTCTAATTGAACGATTTCAACGATCTAAAATGCTTGAAAATGTTTTTTTTAGCAAAACAGCACGTTTTATTTTTTCTGCGTTTTAACGCGAAAAAACAGCAAAAAAACGACAAAATTTTATTATTCTTTTTTTTAAATATTGCGTCTATTTGCACGATTTCAACGATCAAAATGCTTGAAAATGTTATTTTAGCAAAACAGCACGTTTTGAGCTTTAATCTGCGTTTTAACGCGTAAACAGCAAAAAAATGACGAATTTTTTATTCGTTTTTATTAATATTGCTTCTATTTAAACGATTTAACGATCTAAAATGTTAAAAATGCTTTTTTAGAAAAAACAGCACTTTTTGAGTTTTAATCTGCTTTTTAACGCGTAAAACAGCAAAAAAAAACGACAAAATTTTTTTATTTTCGTTTTTTTTAAATATTGTTTCTATTTGAACGATTTAACGATCAAAAAATGCTTGAAAATGCTTATTTTAGCAAAACAGCACGTTTTGAGCTTAATCTGCTTTAACGCGTAAAAACAGCATAAAAACGACGAATTTTTTGCATTATTCGTTTTTATTAATACATGCCCTATTTTGAACGATTTCAAATTTATCTAAAATGCTTGAAAATGCTTATTTTAGCAAAACAACGTTTTGAGCGACCGCGTTTTAACGCGTAAAACAGCATAAAACGACGAAATTTTTATTATTCGTTTTATTAATATTGTCTATTTTGAACGATTTTTAACGATCTAAAATGCCAAAATGCTTATTTTAAAGCAAACAGCACGTTTTGAGCTTTTAATCTGCGTTTTAACGCCTAAAACAGCATAAAAACGACGAATTTTTATTATTATTCGTTTTATTAATATACTTTATTTGAACTATTTCAACGATCTAAAATGCTTGAAATGCTTTATTTTAGCAAAACAGCACGTTTTGAGCTTTAACGCGTTTTGTGCGTAAAGCGAAGTACAAAAACGCGACGAATTTTTAATATTCGTTTTTATTAATATTGTTTCTATTTGAACGATTTCATCGATCTAAAATGATTATTTTGTTACAATGTTTTGAGCTTTAATCTGCGTTTTGGGCAGTAAAACAGCATAAAACGACGAAGTTTTTATTATTGTTTTTTTATTAATATTGCGTCTATTTGAACGATTGTCGATCTAAAATGCTGAAAATGCTTATTTTGTGCAAACAGCACGTTTTGAGCTTTTAATGCGTTTAACGTAAAACAGCATAAAAACGACGAATTTTTATTATCGCTTTACATTATTGTTTAATTAACGATTTCAACGATCTTAAAATGCTTGAAAAATGCTTATTTTAGCAAACAGCACGTTTTGAGCTTTATTCTGCGTTTTAACGGGCAAAACAAGTATTGGCTGCAAACGACAAAATTTTATTATTCGCTTTTTGCCATTATTGCGTCTATTTGCAGATTTCAACGATCTAAAAATGCTTGAAAATGCTTATTTTAGCAAAACAGCACGTTTTGAGCTTTAATCTGCGTTTTAACGCGTAAACAGCATAAAATGACGAATTTTTACATCTGTTTTTTATTAATATTGCTTCTATTTAAACGATTTCAACGATCTAAAAATGCTTGAAAATGCTTATGGTTTTTACGCAAACAGCACGTTTTGAGTTTTAATCTGCGTTTTAACGCGTAAAACAGCATAAAAACGATTGAAATTTTTATTATTCGTTTTTTATTAATATTGCTTCTATTTGAACGATTTCAACGATCTAAAATGCTTGAAAATGCTTATATTTTAGCAAAACAGCAGGTTTTGCGCTGTAATCTGCGTTTTAACGCGTAAACCGCATAAAAACGACGAATTTTTATTATTCGTTTTTTATTAATATTGCTTCTAATCTGAACGACAAACGATCTAAAATGCTTGAAAATGCTGGTTTTAGCAAAACAAAGTTTTGATCTTTTATTCTGCGTTTTAACGAGTAAAACAGCAGTCGACGAAATTTTTATTACTCTGCTTTTTACAATATTATTGCCTCTATTTGCACGATTTCAACGATCTAAAATGCTTAAAATGCTTTTATTTTAGCAAAACAGCACGTTTTGAGTTTTAATCTGCGTTTTAACGCGCGTAAAACAGCATAAAACGACAAAATTTTATTATTCGTTTTTTTATTAATATTGTTTCTATTTGGAACGATTTCATCGATCTAAAATGATTATTTAGCAAACAGCACGTTTTGAGCTTTAATCTGGTGTTTTAACGCGTAAAACAGCATAAAACGACGAAGTTTTTATTATTCGTTTTTTATTAATATTGCGTCTATTTGTGATTGTCAAATCTAAAATGCTTGAAAATGCTTATTTTAGCAAACAGCACGTTTTGAGCTTAATCTGCGTTTTAACGCGTAAACAGCATAAAACGACGAATTTTTATTATTCGTTTTTATTAATATTGCTTCTAATTGAACGATTTCAACGATCTAAAATGCTTGAAAATGCCATTTTGAAGCAAACAGCGTCGTTTTGAGCTTTATTCTGCGTTTCGCGTAGAAACAGCATAAAACGACAAAATTTTATTATTCGTTTTTATTAATATTGCGTCTATTTGCACGATTTCAACGATCTAAAAAATGTTGAAAATGCTTATTTTAGCAAAACAGCACGTTTTGAGCTTTAATCTGCGTTTAACCGCGTAAAACAGCATAAAAATGACGAATTTTTATTATTCGTTTTATTAATATTGCTTCTATTTAAACGATTTCAACGATCTAAAATGCTTGAAAATGCTTATTTTAGCAAACAGCACGTTTTGAGCTTTTAATCTGCGTTTTAACGCGTAAAACAGCATAAAACGACGAAATTTTATTCGTTTTGCCATTGCGTCTATTTGAACGACGATCTAAAAATGCTTGAAAAATGCTTATTTTAGCAAAACAGCACGTTTTGAGTTTTAATCTGCGTTTTAACGCGTAAAACAGCATAAAAATGACGAATTTTTATTATTCGTTTTTATTAATATTGCTTCTATTTAAACGATTTCAAACGATCTAAAATGCTTGAAAATGCTTATTTTAGCAAAACAGCACGCTTGAGTTTTAATCTGCGTTTTAACGCGTAAACAGCATAAAACGACGAAATTTTTATTATTCGTTTTTTATTAATATTGCTTCTATTTGAACGATTTCAACGATCTAAATGCTTGAAAATGCTTATTTTAAAACAGCACGTTTTGAGCCTGTAATCTGCGTTTTAACGCGTAAAACAGCATAAAAAACGACGAATTTTTATTATTCGTTTTTATTAATATTGCGTCTATTTGAACGATTTCACCGATCTAGAATGCTTGAAAATGCTTATTTTAAAACAGCACATTTTTGAGCTTTTCTTAATCTGCGTTTTAACGCGTAAAACAGCATAAAAAACGACGAATTTTATTATTCGTTTTATTAATATTGCGCCTATTTTGAACGAGTTTAACGATCTAAAATGCTTAAAATGTTTTTTTGGGCCCAAAAAGACGTTTTGAGTTTAATCGGTTTTAACGCGAAAAAGCATAAAAAAAATTTTTTTATTATTCGTTTTTATTAATATTGTTTATTTGAACGATTTAAAAGCTAAAAGGAAAAATTTTTTTAAAAGAAAAACAGCACTTTTTATTTTTTTTTTTTTAAAGGGGAAAAAATAAAACGAAAATTTTTTTATTATTCGTTTTTTTAATATTGCTTCTTTTTAAAACCCAAAAATTTAAAATTTTTTTAAAAAACAGCAGGGTTTAATTGGTTTTAAAAAAAGCGAAAAAAAAAATTTTTTATTATTCGTTTTTAATTTTTTATTTAAGATTTCAACGTTTAAAAATTTTAAAAGCTTTTTTGCAAAACAGAAAGGTTTTTTGCTTTTAAAAAAAAGTTTTAAAAAAAACGTTTTTTTTTTAGCTTATTTGAACGGTTTAACGTTTAAAAAAGCTTAAAAGCTTTTTTTTAAAAAAGACGTTTTTTAACGTTTTTTAAAAGGAAAAACAAAAAAATTTTAAAATTTTTTTTTAAAAAGCCTTTTTAAATTTAACGTTAAAAGCTTAAAAAAAAAAAAAACCCTTTTGTTTTTATTTTTTTAAGGGTAAAACACTAAAAGGAAATTTTTTTTTGGCCTTTTGGTTATTTGCGTTTCAAACAAAAAACGAAAATTTTTTTTAAAACGTTTTTTTTTTTTAAATTGTTTTTTAAACGAAAAAAGCTAAAATCTTTTTTTAACCGTTTTTTTTTTGCTTTTTTAAAACGTTTAACGCAAAAGCTTAAAAATTTTTTAAAAAAATTTTTTTATTTTTCCCGGTTTTAAGCAAAAACAATAAAAAAAAAATTTTTATTTTTCCCTTTTTAAAACGCATAACGAAAAATTTAAAAAAGTTAAAATGTTATTTAAAAAACACATTTTTTTTTAATTGCTTTTAAGCAAAAACAGCATAAAATAAAATTTTTTTTTACGTTTTAAATAGTTTTTTAAAACGTTTAAATTAAAAATGCTTAAAAGTTTTTTTGCAAAAACACTTTTTAGCTTTAACCGAACGCAAAAAAACGTGGTTTTTTTAATTTTTTTTTAATTTGATTTAACGATTTAAGCAAAATGCTTGAAAAAAATTTTAGAAAACCCCGTTTTATTTTTACGTTTTTAACCCTAAAAACAAAAAAACCCTTTTTTTACGTTTTTTTTTTATTGCGTCTATTTTGAAAAACAAATTAAAATGCTTAAAAGTTTAAGCAAAAAAGCATTTTTTTTTTAATGGGGTTTTCGCGTAAAAACATAAAAAACGACAATTTTTAAATTTTTCTTTTTAAAAGTTTTATTTCGTTTTAACGCAAAAGCTTAAAAGAAAAATTTTTAAAAACGCTTTTATTTTATTCTCTTTTAAGGGAAACACTAAAAGGAAATTTTTATTTTGAAATTTGGGTTTTTAACGTTTTAACGCTAAAAGTTTTAAAATTTTTTATTTTAAAAACGTTTTTTTAACCCTTTAAGGGTAAAAAGCTAAAAGACAATTTTTTAACGTTTTTTTTTTTTTTTCGCTTTTAACCCCAAACGTTTAAAAGGAAAAATTTTTTTTTTAAAAAAAACCCCTTTTTTATTTTTTAATCGCTTTAAGGGAAAATAATATTAAATTTTTTATTATTTTTTTAACAATTGCGTCTATTTGAACGATTTACGAAAAAGCTTTTGAAAATGCTTTTTTCGCAAAACAGCACGTTTAACTTAATTGCGTTTTAACGTAAAATAAAGACGAATTTTCTATTATTCGTTTTTAAATTTGAATTTAACGATTTCAACGATCTAAAATGCTTGAAAATGCTTATTTTAGCAAAAAACAGCACGTTTTGAGCTTTAATCTGCGTTTTAACGCGTAAACAGCATAAAAATGACAAAATTTTTATTATCGTTTTTATTAATATTGCTTTTTAACGATTTCAACGATCTAAATGCTTGAAAATGCTTATTTTAGCAAAAGACGTTTTGAGTTTTAATCTGCGTTTTAACGCGTAAAACAGCATAAAAACGACGAAATTTTTATTATTCTTTTTTATTAATATTGCTTCTATTTGAACGATTTCAACGATCTAAAATGCTTGAAAATGCTTATTTTAGCAAAACAGCACGTTTTGAGTTTTAATCTGCGTTTTAACGCGTAAAACAGCATAAAAACGACGAATTTTTATTATTCGTTTTTATTAATATTGCGTCTATTTGAACGATTTCAACGATCTAAAATGCTTGAAAATGCTTATTTTAGCAAAACAGCACGTTTGAGCTTTAATCGGCGTTTTAACGCGTAAAACAGCATAAAAACGACGAAATTTTTATTATTCGTTTTATTAATATTGCGTCTATTTGAACGATTTCAACGATCTAAAATGCATGAAAATGCTTATTTTAGCAAAACAGCACGTTTTGAATCTTTAATCTGCGTTTTAACGCGTAAAACAGTATAAAAAATGACGAAATTTTTATTATTCGTTTTTATTAATATTGCTTCTATTTAAACGATTTCAACGATCTATAATGCTTGAAAATGCTTATTTAGCAAAACAGCACGTTTTGAACTTTAATCTGCGTTTTAACGCGTAAAACAGCATAAAAACGACGAAATTTTTATTATTCGTTTTTATTAATCGGCTTCTATTTGAACGATTTCAACGATCAAAAATGCTTGAAAAATGTTTATTTTAGCAAAACAGCACGTTTTGAGCTGTAATCTGCGTTTAACGCGTAAAACAGCATAAAACGACGAATTTTTATTATTCGTTTTATTAATATTGCGTCTATTTGAACGATTTCAACGATCTAAAATGCTTGAAAATGCTAATTTTAGCAAAACAGCACGTTTTGAGTTTTTTAATCTGCGTTTTAACGCGTAAAACAGCATAAAACGATGAAATTTTTATTATTCGTTTTTATTAATATGGCTTCTATTTGAACGATTTCAACGATCTAAAATGCTTGAAAATGCTTATTTTAGCAAAACAGCACGTTTTGAGTTGTAATCTGCGTTTTAACGCGTAAACAGCATAAAAACGACGAATTTTTTATTATTCGTTTTTATTAATATTGCGTCTATTTGAACGATTCAACATCTAAAATGCTTAAAAATGCTTATTTAGCAAAAAAAAGCATTTTATTTTAAAAAGCTTTTAAAAAAAAGCTAAAAAAAAAAATTTTTTTTTTTTTTTTTTAAAAAATTGGTTTTTCCGAAAAAATTTTAAAAAAAAAAAATTTTTTTTTAAAAAAATTTTTTTTTTTTAAATTTTTTTAAAAAAAAATTTTTAAAAAAAGTTTTTTAAAAAAATTTTTTTTAAATTTTTTTTTTTTAAAAAAAAAATTTTTAAAAAAATTTTTTTTTTTTTTTGGGTTTTTCCGTTTTAAGGGAAAAAAAAAAAAATTTTTTTTAAAAAAATTTTTTTTGGGGTTTTTCCGTTAAAAATTAAAAAAAAAAAAATTTTTTTTTTAAAACTTTTTTTAAATTTTTTTGGAAAAAAAAAAAAGGAAAATTTTTTTTAAAAAAATTTTTTTTTTTTTTTTTTCCCCCCCCAAACCTTTTTAAAAATTTTTTTTTTTTTTAAAAAAATTTTTTTTTTAAATTTTTTCCGAAAAAAAAAAATGTTTTTTAAAAAGGTTTTTAAAAAAGGGGTTTTTTTTTTTAAAAAAAAAAAAAACCAAAATTTTTTTAAAAAATTTTTCCCTTTTTTGGGTTTTCCAAAAAAATTTTAAAAAATTTTTTTTTTTTAAAAAATTTTTTTTTTGGAAATTTAAAAAAAAAACAAAAATTTTTCCTTTTTTTAAAAAACCCCTTTTTTTAAATTTTTTCCCAAAAAAAAAAAAATTTTTTTAAAAAAAATTTTTTTTTTTTAAATTTTTTTAAAAAAAAAAAAAAGGAAAATTTTTTTTCCCCCCTTTTTTTTTTTTTTTTTTCCCCAAAAAAAAGGAAAATTTTTTTTGGAAAAAATTTTTTTTAAAAAAAAAAATTTAAAAAGGTTTTTTTTTAAAAACCCTTTTTTTTTTTCCCCAAACCAAAACCAAAAAGGTTTTTTTTTTTTTTTTAAAAAATTTTGGGGTTCATTTTTTTCCGAAAAAAAAAAAAACCAAATTTTTTTTAGGGGGCCCCTTTTTTGGGGTTTTTCCGAAAAAAAAAAAAGGTTTTTTTTCCCTTTTTTTTTTTTTGGTTTTAAGGGAAAATCCCAAAAAAATTTTTTTAAAAACCGGTTTTTTTTTTTTTTTTTTTTAAAAAAAATTTTAAAAAATTTTTTTTAAAAAATTTTTTTTTGGTTTTTTTTTTAAAAAAAAAAAAAACGAAAATTTTTTTAAAAAACCCCTTTTTTTTTTTTTTTTTAAAAAAAAAAAAAAATTTTTTTCCCCCCCAAAAAATTTTTTTTTTGGTTTTAAAAAAAGGAAAAAAAAAAAAATTTTTTTTTTTTTTTAAGGGAAAAAAAGAAAAAAGGGGTTTTTTTTTTTTAAAAAAATTTTTTTTTTCCCCCCCCAAAAAAAAAAAAATTTTTTTAAAATTTTTTTTTTTAAATTTTTTTTAAAACGCGGTTTAAAAAAAAGCTTTTTTTTAAAAAACGAGGGAATTCCTTTTAGCTAAAAAAAAAACGACAAATTTTTATTTCGTTTTTTTTTTCGTCTTTAACATTTAAATTAAATGCTTGAAAATGCTTATTTGCAACGATTTGATTTAATTGTTTAAGAAAACAACAAAAACACGATTTTTTATTTCGTTTTATAAACGCTTTAATTAACGACTAAATTTGAAAATGCTTATTTTAACAAACAGCACGTTTTGAGTTTAATCGCTTTTAACGCGTAAAACACTTAAAAACGACGAATTTTATTACCCGTTTTTAGGAAATTGCCTATTTGAACGATTTCACGATCTAAAATGCTTGAAAATGCTTATTTTAGAAACAGCACGTTTGAGCTTTAATCTGCTTTTTAAACCCTAAAACAGCATAAAACGACGAATTTTTATTTCGTTTTTATTAATATGCGTCATTTGAACGATTTCAACGATCTAAAATGCTTGAAATGTTTTTTAAAAACAGCACGTTTTAGTTTAATCTGCGTTTTAACGCGTAAAACAGCATAAAACGACGATTTTTAATTTTTCTTTTTTTTAAAGCCATTTAAAGTTTAACGTTAAAAGCTTAAAAGTTTTTTTAAAAACGACTTTTATTTATTCTTTTTTTAACGTAAAACACAATTAAACGCGAATTTTTTTACAAAATTTTGGCTTTTTTAAAATTTTTAACGAAAAAAAGGGAAAAAACTTTTTTTAAAAAACCCGTTTTATTAATTGCTTTTTTAAGGGTAAAACACTAAAACGAAATTTTTTTTACTTTTTTTAATTTTGGTCTATTTGCTTTCCCTAAAAGTAAAAACTTTTTTTTAAAAAAGGGGTTTTAAAATTTTTTTTACGTTTTAACGCAAAAAAGCTAAAAAGCTTTTTTTAACTTTTTTTTTTTCTCTTTTAACGACCAACGACAAATTTTTAAAATTTATTTTAGAAAAAAGACTTTTAGTTTTAAAATTTTTTAAAAAAAAAAAAACGACGTTTTTAATTTTTTTTTTTAATTGCGTTTTTAAAATTTTCCTAAAAGCAAAATTTTTTTAAAAAAACCGTTTTAGTTTAATAAAAATTTTAAGCTAAAAAAAAAACGAGTTTTATTATTCGTTTTTAAACGTAAACGTTTTAAACGACAAAATTTTAAAAAAATGTTTTTAAAAAAAGCCTTTGTTTTTTTCTTTTTTAAGTAAAAAGCTAAAAAAACGATTTTTTTGATTCGTTTTTATTAAATTTGTTTTTAAAAACGACAAAATTTAAAATCTTTTTTTAAAACCATTTAAAATTTTAACCCTTTTTTTAAGCAAAAAAAAAACGCGTTTTTTTTATTTTTTTTATTTTTTTTAACTTTTAACGACAAAATTTAAATGTTTTTTTTAAAAAACCCCGTTTTTTTAATTTTTTAAACCAAAAAAGCTAAAAGCTTTTTTTTAAAATTTTTTTTTTTAAATTTATTCTTTTAACTTTTAACGTTTAAAAAACAAAAATTTTTTTTTTTTAAAAATTTTTTTTTTTGTTTAAGCAAAAAACAAAAAAAAAAAATTTTTTTTTTTTTTAAAAAATTTTTTAAAAAATTTAACGTTAAAATTTGAAAATTTTAAAATTTTAAAAACGCAGTTTGAAATTTAATTTTTAAGCAAAAAGAAAAAAATTTGATTTTAATTTTTTTTTTAAAATTTGCCTTTTTAAAAATTTTAAAACATTAAAAGTTTGTTTAAAAAAACCCCTTTTAGCAACCGTTTAATTAAAAAAAAAAAATTTTAACGTTTTTATTATTTATTCTTTTTTAAATTTTCCTTAAAAAAGTTAAAAAATTTTTAAAAAAAAACCCCTTTTTGGTTTAATTGGGTTTTTTTAACGTTTGGAAAAAAAAAAAAAATTTTTTTTTTATTAATATTGCTTCATTTGAAACTTTCCCAACGATCAAATGCTTGAAAATGCTTTTTTTTAAAAACAACGTTTTGAGTTTTAATCTGCGTTTTATCGCGTAAAACAGCATAAAAAAAAAATTTTTATTATTCGTTTTTTAATTTTTCATTTAATTTAAACGTCTAAAATTTGTTTTTTTAAAAAACCCTTTTGGTTTTTGGTTTTTTAAAAACCCCAAAAAAAATTTTTTTTTTTTTTTTTTTAAAATTTTCTTTTTGAACTTTAAATCTAAAATGGGAAAATTTATTTTAGAAAACAGCACGTTTTGAGTTTTTAATCAGCTTTTTAAACGCGTAAAACACATAAAAACGACGAAATTTTTATTTTTTTTTAAATTCTTAATTGAACTTTCAAAAAAACTTGAAAATGCTTATTTTGCAAAAACATTTTTGAGCTTTTTCTGCGTTTTAACGCTAAAACACAAAAAAAGGTTTTTATTATTCTTTTTTTTAAATATTCCAAAAAAGGTTTATTAGCAAAAATTTTTTTTGGGAAAAAACCCCGTTTAGCAACGGGTTTAAATAAAACGTAAAAAAAATTTTTTTAAATTTTTTTTTTTAAATATTTGTTTCAAAAGATTTAAGTTAAAAATAAAATTTAAAAAAAAAAAAATTTTTTGTTTTTAATTGCTTTAAAAAAAAAACGAAAAATTTTTTTAAATTTTTTTTTTTTTTTAAAAACCCTTTTTTAAACTTTCCCTTTAAAAGCTTAAAATTTTTTTTAAAAAAAGATTTTTATTAAATCGGTTTTTTAACCTAAAACGATAAAACGACTTTTTAAAAAATTTTTCTTTTTTTTAAAAAACCCCTTTTAAAGTTTAACTTTTAAAATGCTAAAAACTTAAAGAAAAAATTTTGGTTTTAAATAAATTTTTTAAAAAAACATAAAACGAAAAATTTTTAATTTTTCTTTTATTAAAGGCTTTTAAAGTTTCCGTTAAAAGGGAAAAAATTTAAAAAACATTTTTTTAATCGTTTAAAAAAAAATTTTTTAAAAACGTTTTTTTTAATTTTTTTTTTAAAATTTCTTTTTAAATTTGTTAAAAAATCTTGAAAAGCTTAAGCAAAAACGGGATCTTTATTTCGTTTTAAGTAAAAAAATTTTAAAAACGACAAATTTTTAATTTTTCTTTTTTAAAAACTCTATTTACGTTTAACGCTAAAAGTTTAAAAAGCTTTTTTTTTAAAAAACCCTTTTTTAAATTTTTCTTTTAAGGGTAAAACACAAAAAGGGTTTTTAAATTTTTTTTTAAAAAGCTTTTTTTAAAAGGGGCCGTTAAAAAAAAGCTTTTTTTAAAAAACCCTTTTTTTTGGTTTTAATTGCGTTTTAAGGGTAAAAAATAAAAGCTTTTTTTTTTAACGTTTTATTAATTTGCCTTTTGGACACTTTAAAATTTAAAAATCGTTTTTAAAAAAGCCTTTTGACGAATCTCAACGCAAAAAGCATAAAAGCTTTTTTAACCCTTTTTTTAATAGCGTTTTTAACGAAAAAAAAATAGAAAAAATTTTTTTAAAAAAACAAGTTTTTTTTAATAATTTTTTAACGATAAAAACCTAAAAGCAAATTTTTAACTTTTTTTTTAAAAAACCCGTTTTAACGTTTAAAACTAAAAGCAAAAATTTTTTTTTTTTAAAAAACCCCTTTTTTGACTTTAAGGGGGTTTTAAGGTAAAAAATAAAAACGACGTTTTTTTTCTTTTTAAAATTTTTTTTTTAACGAAAACTTAAAATGTTTAAAATGCTTTTTTAAAAAACGATTTGATTTTAATTGTTTTTAAGCAAAAAGAAAAAACGACGTTTTTATTATTCTTTTTAAAATTAAACACCTAAACGTTTTTTTCTTTTAAAATCTTTTTTTAAAAAACCCTTTTTTAGGTTAATTGTTTTTAAGCTAAAGCAAAAAAAATTTTTTTTATTTTCGTTTTATTAAAAATACCATTTAAATTTTCCTTAAAAATGCAAAAAATGTTTTTTTAAAAAAAAAAATTTTTTTATTTGCTTTTTTTGGAAAAAAACCCTAAAACGCAAAAAAAACTTTTTTAAATTTTTTTATTAAATTTTCCATTAAATTTAAAATTTTATTTTTAAAAAAGGGTTTTTGATTTTAACGCTTTTAAGAAAAACCAAAAAAAGGGGAAAATTTTTAAAAATTTTTTTTTTTTTAAAAATTTCCATTAAAGTTTAAAAAATTTTTTAAAAACAAATTTTTTTGGTTTTAAGCTTTAACGCAAAAAAACCCAAAACAAAAAAAATTTTTTTTTTTTTTTAAAATTTTTTTTTAAAACTTTTTCCAAAAAAAATTTTTTAAAAAAAAAAACCCTTTTTTTTTTTTTAACCCTAAAAAGAAAAAAATTTTTTTTTTTTTTAATTTTTTTAAAAAAACGATAAAAAATGCTTAAATTTTAAATTTTACAAAAAGCCGTTTTGAGTTTAATCCGTTTTAACGCGTAAAAAACATAAAAAAATTTTTATTATTCGTTTTTTTTATTTTTATTTAAATTTCACAAAAAAAGGGAAAATTTTTTTTAAACAAAAACCCTTTTTGGTTTTTTTGGTTTTGCGAAAAACATAAAGGGACGAATTTTTTATTTTTTTTTTTTAAAAAATTTGCTCTTTTTTAACGATTAAAAGTTAAAATTTTTTTTCAAAAAAAAATTTTTGGTTTTAACCCAAAAAAAAAAAAAAATTTTTTTTTTTTATTTTTTTTTTATTTTTTTTTCCCCAAAGAGATGCTTGAAAATGCTTATTTTAGCAAAACAGCGCGTTTTTGAGCTTTAATCTGCGTTTTAACGCGTAAAACAGCATAAAACGACGAAATTTTATTATTCGTTTTTATTAATATTTAGCTCTGTTGAACGGTTTCAACGATACAAAATGCTTGAAAATGCTTGGCTGCCAAAACAGCACGTTTGAGCTTTAAGCAGCGTTTTAACGCGTAAAACAGCATAAAAACGACGGGTACATTATTCGTTTTTTTATTAATATTGCTTCTATTTGAACGGTTCAGCGATCTAAAAATGCTTGAAAATGCTTATTTTAGCAAAACAGCGCGTTTTGAGCTTTAATCTGCGTTTTAACGAAAAACAGCATAAAAACGACAGATTTTTATTATTCGTTTTATTAATATTGCGTCTATTTGAACGATTTCAACGATCTAAAATGGCGAAAATGCTTATTTTAGCAAAACAGCACGATTTTTGGGCTTTAAGCAGCGTTTTAACGCGTAAAACAACATAAAACGACGAATTTTTATTGTCGTTTTTTATTAATATTGCGTCTGTTGAACGATTTCAACGATCTAAAATTAGCGAAAATGCTTATTTTAGCAAAACAGCACGTTTTGAAGGCTTAATCTGCGTTTTAACGCGTAAACAACATAAAACGAGCAGATTTTTTTATTCTTCGTTTTTATTAATATTACTTCTATTTGAACGATTTCAACGATCTAAAATGCTTGAAAATGCTTATTTTTAGCAAATCGAAAGCACGTTTTGAGCTTTATTCTGCGATTTTAACGCGTAAAACAGCATAAAACGACAAAATTTTTTATTATTCGTTTTTTTTTAATATTGCGTCTATTTGAACGATTTCAGCGATCTAAAATGCTTGAAAATGCTTATTTTAGCAAAACAGCGCGTTTTTGTTTAATCACTGCGTTTTAACGCGTAAACAGCATAAAAGCGACGAATTTTTATTATTCGTTTTTATTAATATTTGCGTCTATTTGAAGACGGTTCAACTTGATCTAAAATATTACATGCTTATTTTAGCAAAACAAGACGTTTGAGCTTTTAATCTGCGTTTTAACGCGTAAAACAACTATAAAAACGACGAATTTTTGTATTATTCGTTTTTTTTTATTAATATTTGTACTATTTGGGCTGATTTCAACGACCTAAAAAATGCTTGAAAATGCTTATTTACCTTAAAACAGCGTTTTGAGCTTTAATCACCGCGTTTTAACGCGCGTAAAACAGCATAAAAAGACGAATTTTTTATTATTCGTTTTTATTAATATTGCATCTATTTGAACGTTTCAACGATCTAAAATGCTTGAAAATGCTTATTTTAGCAAAACAGCACGTTTTGAGCTCTAATCTGCGTTTTAACGCGTAAATCAGCATAAAAACGACGAATTTTTATTATTCGTTTTATTAATAATAACTTCTATTTGAACGATTTCAACGATCTAAAATGCTTGAAAATGCTTACATTTAACAAAACAGCACGTTTTGGGCTTTATTCTGCGTTTTAACGCGTAAACAGCAAAAGTCGGCAGAAATTTTTTTGTTATTCGTTTTATTAATATTGCGTCTATTTGAACGATTTCAACGATCGTCTTGAAAATTCTTATTTTTAAAACAGTACGTTTTGAGGCTTTTAATCTGCGTTTTAATGCAGCAAACAACATAAAAATGACAGATTTTTATTATTCGTTTTTATTAATATTGCTTCTATTTAAACGATTTCAATGATCTAAAATGCTTGAAAATGCTTATTTATCAAAACACACCACGTTTTGAGCTTTAATCCTGCGTTTTAACGCGTAAAACAACATAAAAACGACAGAAATTTTTATTATTCGTTTTTTTATTAATGTGCTTCTATTTGAACGATTTCAACGATCTTCGTATGAAAATGCTTATTTTAGCAAAACAGCGCAGCAGGCTTTATTCTGCGTTTAACGCGTAAAACAGCATAAAAACGACGAATTTTATTATTCATTTTTTATTAATATTGCTTCTATTTGAACGATTTCAACGATCTAAAATGCTTGAAAATGCTTATTTTAGCAAAACAGCACGTTTTGAGCTTTAATCAGCGTTTAACGCGTAAAACAACATAAAAACGACGAAATTTTTATTATTCGTTTTTTTATTAATATTGCGTCTATTTGAAACAATTTCAGCGATCTAAATGCTTGAAAATGCTTATTTTCCGAAAAACAGCACGTTTTGAGCTTTAATCTGCGTTTTAACGTAAAACGTATAAAACGACGATTTTTATTATTCGTTTTTATTAATATTGCTTCTAATTGAACGTTTGGCGTCTAAAATGCTTGAAAATGCTTATTTTAGCAAAACAGCACGTTTTGAGCTTTAATCTGCGTTTTAGCAGCATTACAACAGCGCAAAATGACGTTTGCTGTTCGTTTTATTTATTGCTTCTATTTAAGCAATTTCAACCATCTAGAATGGCAGAAAAGTACTTATTTTAGCAAAACAGCACGTTTTGAGCTTTAATCTGCGTTTTAACGCGTAAAACAGCATAAAACGACGAAATTTTTATTATTCGTTTTTATTAATATTGCTTCTATTTGAGACGATTTCAACGATCCCTAAAATGCTTGAAAATGCTTATTTTAGCAAAACAGCACGTTTTGAGCTTTAGAAAGCGGCGTTTTAACGCGTAAAACAGCATAAAACGACGAATTTTTATTATTCGTTTTTATGCGTATTGCTTCTATTTGAACGATTTCAACGATCTAAAATGCTTGAAAATGCTTATTTTAGCAAACAGCACGTTTTGAGCTTTAATCTGCGTTTTAACGAGGAAAAACAGCATAAAACGACAGATTTTTATTATTCGTTTTTTATTAATATTGCGTCTATTTGAAGACGGTTTTACCGGCGATATAAAATGCTTGAAAATGCTTGTTTGGCGAAACAGCACGTTTTGAGCTTTAAGCAGCGTTTTAACGCGTAAAACAGCTTATAAAAACGACGAATTTATTGTTACGTTTTATTAATGTGCGTCCCTATTTGAACGGTTTAACGATCTAAATGCTTGAAAATGTTTATTTTAGCAAAACAGCACGTTTTGATCTTTGTGCGTTTTAACGCGTAAAACAGCTTTAAAACGACGGTACATTATTCGTTTTTTATTAATATGCCTCTATTTGCATGATTTCAACAATCTAAAATGCTTGAAAATGCTTATTTTAGCAAAACAGCACGTGCGGCTTTAATCTGCGTTTTTAACGCGTAAAACAGCGCCAAAAAATGACGATTTTTGTATTCGTTTTTTTATTGAAATATTTCTGTTGCGGCAATTTCAACGATCACAAATGGCGTCGCGCACATAAAACAGCACGTTTTTGAAGCGCAGTGCGCGCGTAAACAGCATAAAACGACAGAATTTTTATTATTCGTTTTCTTAATATTGCTTCTATTTGAAAGCGATTTCGCGATCTAAAATGCTTGAAAATGCGTATTTTATGCAAAACAGCACGTTTTGAGCTGTAATCTGCGTTTAACGCGTAAAACAGCATAAAACGACGAATTTTTATTATTCGTTTTTATTAATATTGCGTCTGTTGAACGATTTCAACGATCAAAAATGCTTGAAAATGCTTATTTTAGCAAAACAGCACGTTTTGAGCTTTAAGCAGCGTTTTAACGCGTAAAACAGCGCATAAAGCGACGGGTACATATTCGTTTTTATTAATATTGCGTCTGTTGAACGATTTCAACGCGATCTAAAATGCTTGAAAATGTTTATTTTAGCAAAACAGCGTTTGATCTTTATTCTGCGTTTTAACGCGTAAAACAGCATAAAACGGCAAATTTTTTATTATTCGTTTTATTAATGTACCTCTATTTTGCGCCAATTCAACAATCTAAAATGCTTGAAAATGTCTTATTTTAGCAAAACAGCACGTTTGAGCTTTAATCTGCGTTTTAGCGTAAAACAGCATAAAATGACGATTTTTTTTATTGTTGTTTTATATGTTAGCTTCTATTTTAAAGCGATTTCAACGATCTAAAATGCTTGAAAATACTTATTTTAGCAAAACAGCACGTTTTGAGCTTTAATCTGCATTTTAACGTAAAACAACATAAAACGACAGAATTTTTATTATCGTTTTTATTAATATTGCTTCATTTGAACGATTTCAAGCGATCTAAAATGCTTGAAAGTACGTATTTTAGCAAAACAGCACGTTTTGAGCTGTAATCTGCGTTTTAACGGCGGCCAGGCAGCCGCCAAAACGGCGATTTTTTATTATTCGTTTTTTATTAATATTGCGTCTATTTGAACGATTTCAACGATCCTAAAATGCATGAAATGCTTATTTTTAGCAAAACAGCACGTTTGAGCTTTAATCAGCGTTTTAACGCATAAAACAGCATAAAAACGACGAAATTTTTATTATTCGTTTTATTAATATTGCGTCTGTTGAACATTTCAGCGATCGTCTTGAAAATGCTTGTTTTAGCAAAAACAGCACGTTTTGAGCTTTAAGCTGCGTTTTAACGCGTAAAACAGCATAAAACGACGAATTTTTATTGTTCGTTTTTTTTATTAATATTGTTTCTGTTGAAAGACGATTTCAGTAACGATCTAAAATGCTTGAAAATGCTTATTTTTAGCAAAAGGCGCTTTACGTTTGCGGTTTTGTCTGCGTTTTAACGCGTGAAACAGCATAAAACGACGAATTTTTATTATTCGTTTTTATTAATATTGCGTCATTTGAACGATTTAACGATCTAGATGGCGAAAATGCTTATTTTAGCAAAACTGGCACGTTTTGAGCTTTTAATCTGCGTTTTAACGCGTAAAACAGCATAAAAGGCGACGAATTTTTGTTATTCGTTTTATTAATATTGCTTCTATTTAGCGAACGATTTCAACGATCTAAAATGCTTGAAAATGCTTATTTTTAGCAAAACAGCACGTTTTGGAAGCTTTATTCTGCGTTTTAACGCGTAAACAGCATAAAAACGACAGGTGCACATTATTCGTTTTTTTTAATATTGCGTCTATTTGAACGGTGATTTCAGCAATCGTGCTTGAAAATGCTTCTTTTGTAGCAAAACAGCACGTTTTTTGAGCTTTAATCTGCGTTTTAACGTAAAAAACAGCATAAAACGGCAATTTTTTATTATTCGTTTTTATTAATATTGCGTCTATTTGAACGATTTCAGCGATCTAAAATGCTTGAAAATGCTTATTTTAGCAAAACAAGACGTTTTGACTTTAATCTGCGTTTTAACGCGTAAAACAGCATAAAAACGACGAATTTTTTATTATTCGTTTTTATTAATATTGCTGCTATTTGAACGATTTCAACGACCTAAAATGCTTGAAATGCTTATTTTAGCAAAACAGCACGTTTGAGCTGTCTGCGTTTTAGCGCCGACAGCATAAAACGACGAATTTTTATTATTCATTTTATTAATATTGCGTCTATTTGAACGGTTCAACGATCTAAATGCTTGAAAATGCTTATTTTAGCAAAACAGCACGTTTGAGCTCACAATCTGCGTTTTAACGCGTAAATCAGCATAAAAACGGCAGATTTTTTTTATTATTCGTTTTTTATTAATATTGCTTCTGTTGAACGATTTCAACGATCTAAAATGCTTGAAAATGCTTATTTTTAGCAAAACAGCGTTTTGAGCTTTATTCTGCGTTTTAACGCGTAAAACAACATAAAGTCGGCAGAATTTTTATTATTCGTTTTTTTATTAATGTTGCGTCTATTTGAACGATTTCCAGCGATCTAAAATGCTTGAAATTCTTATTTTAGCAAAACGGTTTGAGCTTTTAATCTGCGTTTTAGCAGCGCTTAAACAACATAAAAATGACGAATTTTTATTTATTCGTTTTTATTAGTATTGCTTCTATTTAAACGATTTCAATGATCTAAAATGCTTAAGAAAATGCTTATTTTAGCAAAACACCACGTTTGAGCTTTAATGGATTTTAACGCGTGGAAGCAACATAAAACGACAAATTTTAATTATTCGTTTTTATTAATATTAACTATTTGAACGATTCAACGATCTAAAATGCTTGAAAATGCTTATTTTTAGCAAACAGCACGATTTTGAGCTTTATTCTGCGTTTAACGCGTAAGAACGCTTATAAAACGACGAAGATTTTTTATTATTCGTTTTTTATTAATAGTAGCGTCTATTTAGCGAGACGATTTCAACGATCTAAAATGCTTGAAAATGCTTATTTTAGCAGCAAAACAGCACGTTTTGAGCTTTAATCAGCGTTTAACGCGTAAACGTACCGACGGGCAATTTGAACGTGCAAATAATTTGGAACGTTTCAAGCGTCAGGGCCGGCGTCTTGCTTTAGCAAAACAGCACGTTTGAGCTTTAATCTGCGTTTTAACGCGTAAACAACATAAAATGACGAATTTTTATTATTCGTTTTTTATTAATATTGCTTCTATTTAAACGATTTCAACCATCTGAATGCTTGAAAATGCTTATTTTAGCAAAACAGCGTTTTGAGCTTTAATCTGCGTTTTAACGCGTATAACAACATAAAACGACAGAAATTTTTATTATTCGTTTTTATTAATAACTGCTTCTATTTGAACGATTTCAACGATCTAAAAATGCTTGAAAATGCTTATTTTATAAAACACGTTTGAGCTTTAAGCAGCGTTTTAACGCGTAAAACAGCATAAAACGACAGATTTTTATTATTCGTTTTTTATTAATATTGCTTCTATTTGAACGATTTCAACGATCTAAAATGCTTGAAAATGCTTATTTTAGCAAAACAGCACGTTTTTGAGCTTTAATCTGCGTTTTAACGCGTAAAACAGCATAAAACGACGAATTTTTATTATTCGTTTTTATTAATATTGCATCTTTGCGTCTATTTGAACGGTTCAACGATCTAAAATGCTTAGAAATGCTTATTTTAAGCAAAACAGCGCGTTTTGAGGCAATCTGCGTTTTTAACGCGTAAAACAGCATAAAACGACGAAGATTTTTATTATTCGTTTTATTAATATTGCTTCGATTTGAACAGTTTCAGCGATCTAAAATGCTTGAAAATGCTTATTTTTAGCAAAACAGCACGCTTTGAGCTTTTATTCTGCGTTTTAACGCGCCGGCAACATAAAGTCGAGAATTTTATTATTCGTTTTGCATTTAATGTTGCGTCTGTTTGGTGATTTCAACGATCTACAAAATGCTTGAAAATTCTTTATTTGGCGAAACAGTACGTTTTGAGCTTTTAATCTGCGTTTTAACAGCAGCAAACAACATAAAAAGTAGCCAGATTGCATTATTCGTTTTATTAATATTGCTTTTCATTTAAACGTTTCCAGCGATCACGATAGCGAAAATGCTTATTTTAGCAAAACACACCACGTTTGAGCTTTAATCTGCGTTTTAACGCGTAAAACAGCATAAAACGACGAAATTTTTATTATTCGTTTTTATTAATATTATTGCTTCTATTTGAACGATTTCAACGACCTAAAATGCTTGAAAATGCTTATTTTAGCAAAACAGCACGTTTGCAGGCTTTTAATCTGCGTTTTTTAACGCGTAAAACAGCATAAAACGACAGATTTTATTTTCGTTTTTTATTAATATTGCGTCTATTTGAACGGTTTCAACGATCTAAAATGTGAAAATGCTTATTTTAACAAAACAGCACACGTTTTTTGAGCTTTAATCAACGTTTTAACGCGTAAAACAGCATAAAACGGCAGAATTTTTATTATTCGTTTTTTATTAATGTGCGTCTATTTGAACGGTTCAACGATCTAAAATGCTTGAAAATGCTTATTTTGGCAAAACAGCACGTTTTAGGGCTTTGTCTGCGTTTAACGCGTAAAACGCTTATAAAAACGACGAATTTTTTTATTGTTACGTTTTTTATTAATATTGCTTTGGTTGAACGATTTCAACGATCTAAAATGCTTGAAAATGCTTATTTTAGCAAAACAGCACTTTTTTGGGGCTTTATTCTGCTTTTTTAACGCGTAAAAAAACATAAAGTCGACAAAATTTTTTTATTATTCGTTTTTATTAATATTGCGTCAAATTTTGAACGTTTTAAACGATCAAAAATGTTGAAAATTTTTATTTTAGCAAAACAGTACTTTTTGGGGTTTTTTAATCTGCGTTTTAACGCTTAAACAACATAAAAATGACAATTTTTTTTATTCTTTTTTATTAATATTGCTTTTATTTAAAGGGTTTCAACGATCTAAAATGCTTGAAAATGCTTTTTTTAGCAAAACACCACTTTTTTGAGCTTTAATCTGCGTTTTAACGCGTAAAAAAACATAAAACGAGGGGAAATTTTTATTATTCGTTTTTTTATTGCCCTATTTGAACGATTTCAACGACCTAAAATGCTTGAAAATGCTTATTTTTAAAAACAGCACTTTTTGAGCTTTAATCTGCTTTTTTAACGCGTAAAAAAAACAAAAAAAGGGCGTTTTTTATTTTTTTTTTTTTTAAAAGGCTTTTTTTTAAAACGTTTTCCCAACGTCCCCGAAAATGCTTTTTTTTGGCAAAACACCACTTTTTGAGCTTTAACCCTGCTTTTTAACGCGTAAAAAAACAAAAAAAGGGCAAAAATTTTTTTATTATTCGTTTTTTTTTTTTTTTATTGCGTCTATTGGGGCAATTTAACGACCCAAAAATGGCGAAAATGTTATTTTAGCAAAACAGCACTTTTTGGGCTTTAATCTGCGTTAAAACCCCCGGAAAACAGCATAAAACGACAAAAATTTTTTATTATTTTTTTTTATTAAAGGGGCTTCTATTTGAACGATTTCAACGATCAAACCCTTTGAAAATGCTTTTTTAAAAGCAAAACAGCCCCGTTTTGAGCATTATTCTGCTTTTTAACGGGGGAAAAAACAAAAAAACATTAAAATTTTTTTTATTTTTTTTTTTATTAAGGGAAAATCTTTTTGGGGCGATTTCAACGATCTAAAATGCTTTAAAATGCTTATTTAAGCAAAAACGGCACGATTTGAGCTTTAATCTGCGTTCTAACGCGTAAAACAGCATAAAAACGACGAAATTTTTTATTATTTGGGTTTTATTAATATTGCGTCTATTTGAACGATTTCCCAGCGGTAAAATGCTTGAAAATGCTTGAAATTTTAGCAAAACAGCACGTTTGAGAGCTTTATTCTGCGTTTTAACGCGTAAAACAGCATAAAACCGCAGAAATTTTTATTATTCGTTTTTTTATTTTGTGCGCGTCCTATTTGAACGATTTTCAACGATCTAACATGCTTGAAAATGCTTATTTTAGCAAAACAGCACGTTTTGAGCTTTAATCTGCGTTTTAACGCGTAAAACAATAAAAACGACGAATTTTTTATTATTCGTTTTTATTAATGTGCTTCTATTTGAACGATTTCAACGATCTAAAATGCTTGAAAATGCTTATTTTAGCAAAGAGCAGCACGTTTTGAGCTTTAATCTGCGTTTTTAACGCGTAAAACGTAGCTTTATAAAACATTTGACGAAATTTTTATTATTCGTTTTTTATTAATGTGCGCGCGTCTATTTGAACGATTTCCAGCGATCTTAAGTAGCGAAAATGCTTATTTTTAGCAAAACAGCGCGTTTTGAGCTTTAATCTGCGTTTTAACGCGTAAAACAGCATAAAAACGACGAATTTTTTTTTATTATTCGTTTTTTATTAATATTGCTTCTATTTGAACGATTTCAACGATCTAAAATGCTTGAAAGTACTTATTTTAGCAAAACAGCACGTTTTGAGTTTTAATCTGCGTTTTAACGTAAAACAGCATAAAGCGACGAATTTTTATTATTCGTTTTTATTTTTATTGCGTCTATCTGAACGATTTCAACGATCACAAATGCTTGAAAATGCTTATTTTAGCAAAACAGCACGTTTTGAGCTTTTAATCTGCGTTTAACGCGTAAAACAGCATAAAACGATGAAATTTTTTATTATTCGTTTTATTAATGTTACGTCTATTTGAACGGTTCAACGGTCTAAAATGCTTGAAATGCTTTATTTTAGCAGAAACAGCACGTTTGAGCTTTAATCTGCGTTTTTAACTTGCGTAAAACAGCATATAAAAACGACGAATTTTTTATTATTCGTTTTTATTAATATTGCTTCTATTTGAACGATTTCAACGATCTAAAATGCTTGAAAATGCTTATTTTTAGCAAAACGGCACGTTTGAGCTTTAATCTGCGTTTTAACGTGAAACAGCATAAAACGACGAATTTTTGTATTCGTTTTATTAATATTGCTTCTATTTGAACGATTTCAACGATCGTCCTTGAAAATGCTTATTTTATGAAACAGCACGTTTGAGCTTTTAATCTGCGTTTTAACGCGGCTACGTAAAAACAACATAAAACGACGAATTTTTATTATTCGTTTTTATTAATATTGCACGTCTATTTGAACGATTTCAACGATCTAAAATGCTTGAAAATACTTGTACAGCAAAACTGCGTTTTGAGCTTTAATCTGCCGGAACAACGCGTAAAGTAAGAATAAAAACGACGAATTTTTTATTATTCGTTTTCACAATGGCGTAGCTTCTATTTGAACGATTTCCAGCGATCACAAATGCTTGAAAACGCTTTAGCAAGCACGTTTGAGCTTTATTCTGCGTTTAACGCGTAAAGCAGCTTATAAAAACGACGAAACGCGCAGTATTCGTTTTATTAATATTGCGTCTATTTGAACGGTGATTTCCAACGATCGCGTCGCTTGAAAAATGCTTGTTTTAGCAAAACAGCACGTTTTGAGCTTTAATCTGCGTTTTAACGCGTACAGGCGCCAACATAAAATGGCGATTTTTTATTATTCGTTTTTATTAATATTTGCTTCTATTTAAACGATTTCAACGATCTAAAATGCTTGAAAATGCTTATTTTAGCATAAAACAGCACACGTTTTGAGCTTTAATCTGCGTTTTAACGCGTAAAACAGCATAAAAACGACGAAATTTTATTATAGTTTTTATTAATATTGCTTCAATTTGAACGATTTCAACGATCTAAAATGCTTGAAAATGCTTATTTTGGCAAAACAGCACGTTTTGAGCTTTAATCTGCGTTTTAACGCGTAAAACAGCATAAAACGACGGGTACATTATTCGTTTTTTATTAATATTGCGCGTCTATTTGAACGATTTCAACTATATAAAATGCTTGAAAATGCTTATTTTAGCAAAACAGCACGTTTGAGCTTTAATCTGCGTTTTAACGCGTAAAACAGCATAAAAACTTCCGCAGAAATTTTTATTGATTCGTTTTTATTAATATTGTGTCTATTTGAACGTTCAACGATCTAAAATGCTTGAAGTACTTATTTTAGCAAAACAGCACGTTTGAAGGCTTTGTCTACCTTTAACTTGCGTAAAACAGCATAAAAACGACGAATTTTTTATTATTTGTTTTTATTAATATTGCGTCTATTTGGAACGATTTCAACGATCTAAAATGCTTGAAAATGCTTATTTTAGCAAAACAGCACGTTTTGAAGGAGGAGCTAATCTGCGTTTTAACGCGTAAACAGCATAAAACGACGAAATTTTTATTATTCGTTTTTATTAATATTGCGTCTATTTGAACGATTTCAACGATCTAAAATGCTTGATAGCATTTTAGCAAAACAGGCACGTTTCGCGGAGCTTTAATCTGCGTTTTAACGCGTAAAACAGCTTTATAAAAACGACGGAATTTTTATTATTCGTTTTATTAATAGTAGCTTCTATTTGAACGATTTCAACGATCTAAAATGCTTGAAAATGCTTATTTTAGCAAAACAGCACGTTTTGAGCTTTAATCTGCGTTTTAACGCGTAAAACAGCATAAAACGACGGGGTACATTATTCGTTTTTATTAATATTGCGTCTATTTGAACGATTTCAACGATATGGAAATGCTTGAAACGCTTATTTTAGCAAAACAGCACGTTTTGAGCTTTACTCTGCGTTTAGCGCGTAAAACAGCATAAAACGACGAAATTTTTATTATTCGTTTTTATTTTTATTGCGTCTATTTGAACGATTTCAACGATCTAAAATGCTTGAAAATGCTTATTTTAGCAAAACAGCGCGATTTTGACCTTTAATCTGCGCGTTTTTAACGCGTAAAACAGCATAAAACGACGAATTTTTTATTATTCGTTTTGCAGTAATATTACTTCTATTTGAACGATTTCAACGATCCCAAAATGCTTGAAAATGCTTATTTTAGCAAAACAGCACGTTTGAGCTTTAATCTGCGTTTTAACGCGTAAAACAGCTTATAAAACGATGAAATTTTATTATTCGTTTTTATTAATGTGCGTCTATTTGAACGATTTCAACGATCACAAATGCTTGAAAATGCTTATTTTAGCAAAACAGCGCGTTTTTTGAGCTTTTAATCTATACGTTTTAACGCGCCGAAACAGCAGCATAAAACGACGAATTTTTTATTATTCGTTTTTATTAATATTACTTCTATTTGAAGACGATTTCCAACGATCTAAAATGCTTGAAAATACTTATTTTAGCAAAACAGCACGTTTTGAGCTTTTAATCTGCGTTTTTAACGCGTAAAAACAGCATAAAACGACGAATTTTTATTATTCGTTTTTATTAATATTGCTTCTATTTGAACGATTTCAACGATCTAAAATGCTTGAAAATGCTTATTTTAGCAAAACAGCACGATTTTGAGCTTTAATCTACGTTTTAACGCGTAAACAGCATAAAACGACGAATTTTTATTATTCGTTTTATTAATATTGCGTCTATTTGAACGATTTCAACGATCTAAAATGCTTGAAAATGCTTATTTTAGCAAAACTCCCTTTTTGAGCTTTAATCTGCGTTTTAACGCGTAAAACGCAAAAAAACGACAAATTTTTTTATTATTCTTTTTTTATTAATTTGCTTCTATTTGAACGTTTTCCCAACGATCTAAAATGCTTGAAAACGCTTTTTTTTAAGCAAAACAGCACGTTTTGGGTTTTTTTGGTTTTCCAAAAAAAAAAAAAATTTTTTTTCTTTTTTAATTTTTTGCGTTTTTTGAACGATTTAAACGTTTAAATGCTTAAAAAATGCTTTTTTTTAAAAACAGCACTTTTTGGAGCTTTAATCTGCGTTTTAACGCGTAAAACAGCAAAAAAATGGCGTTTTTTTTATTATTCGTTTTTTTTAAAATATTGCTTCTATTTAAACGATTTCAAGGGTCTAAAATCCCCTTGAAAATGCTTTTTTAGAAAAAAGGCCGTTTTGAGCTTTAATCTGCTTTTTTTAACGTAAAACGGCAAAAAACGACGAATTTTTTATTATTAGTTTTTTTTAATTTTTGCTTCTATTTGAACGATTTAAACGATCGTGCGAAAATGCTTTTTTTTTAAAAACACCCTTTTTGAGTTTTTAACCCCGCGTTTTAACGCGTAAAACAGCATAAAACGACAATTTTTTTTTTTTTCTTTTTTTTTATTAATATTACGTCTATTTGAAGGGTTTCCCAAACTATATAAAATGCTTGAGAAAATTTTATTTTAGCAAAACGGCACGTTTGAGCTTTAATCTCCCCTTTTTAACGGGGAAAAACGGCATAAAAAAGGGCAAAATTTTTTATTATTCGTTTTTTTTTAAATTTGTGTCTATTTGAACGTTTTCCCCAACGATCTAAAATGCTTGAAAATGCTTATTTTAAAAACAGCACTTTTTTGAGCTTTAATCTGCTTTTTAACGCGTAAAAAAACTTAAAAACGACAATTTTTATTTTTTTTTTTATTAATATTGCGTCTATTTGAAGGGTTTCCAAACGACCCAAAAATGCTTAAAAAAATGCTTATTTTAGCAAAAAAAAGCACGTTTTGGGGTTTTTTTTTCACGTTTTAACGCGTAAAAAAACAAAAAAACGACAAAATTTTTATTATTCGCTTTTTATTAATTTCTTCTTTTTTGAACGATTTCAACGACCCAAAAATTTCTTAAAAATGCTTTTTTTTAGCAAAACAGCACTTTTTAAGCTTTTAATCTGCAACGCGTAAAACACCCAAAAAAACGACAATTTTTTTATTATTCTTTTTTTATTAAGATTCCCGCCCTTTGAACGATTTCGACGATCAAAAAAGGGCGAAAAGCTTATTTTAGAAAAACCCAGCACGTTTTGAGCTTTATTCACCCTTTTTTAAGGGGTAAAAAAACAAAAAAAGACAAAATTTTTTTATTATTCTTTTTTTATTAATTTTTGCGTCTATTTGAACGTTTTTAAACGACCCTAAAATGCTTGAAAATGCTTTTTTTAGCAAAACAGCACGTTTTGAGCTTTAATCTGCTTTTTAAATTGCGTAAAAAAACATAAAACGACAAAATTTTTATTATTCTTTTTTTTATTAATATTGTTTCCCTATTTGAACGTTTTCCCGATCTAAAAATGCTTAAAAATGTTATTTTAGCAAAACAGCCGTTTTGAGCTTTAATCTGGTTTTTTAACGCGTAAACAACAAAAAAACGAAAAAAATTTTTATTATTCTTTTTTTTATTAATATTTAAAAATCTATTTGAACAATTTCAACGATTTAAAATCTTGAAAATGTTTATTTTAGCAAAACAGCACGTTTTGAGCTTTAATCTCCGTTTGCGAAAAAACCCAACATAAAACGACAAAAATTTTTATTATTCGTTTTTTTTTTTTATTGGGGTCTATTTGAACGATTTCAACGATCAAAATGTTTTTGAAAATGCTTTTTTTTAAAAAACAGCACGTTTTTGAGGGGTTAATCTGCTTTTTAGCGCGTAAAACATTTTTAAAAACGACTTTTTAATTATTCTTTTTTTTTATTAATATTGCTTCTTTTGAACGATTTCAACGATCTAAAATGCTTAAAAAAATCTTATTTTAGCAAAACAGCCGTTTTGAGCTTTATTCTGCGTTTTAACGCGTAAAAAACATAAAACGACAAAATTTTTTATTATTCTTTTTTTATTAATTTGCGTCTTTTTAACGATTTCAACGATCAAAAATTGCTTGAAAATGCTTTTTTTAAAGCAAAACAGCCTTTTTGAGCTTTAATCTGCTTTTTAACGCGTAAAAAAACATAAAACGACAAAAATTTTTTATTATTCGTTTTTTTTTTTTGCGTCTATTTAACGATTTAAACGATCTAAAATGCTTGAAAATGCTTATTTTAAAAACACCCACTTTTTGGAGCTTTAATCTCCCTTTTTAACGCGTAAAACACCCCAAAAAACGACTTTTTAATTATTCGTTTTTTTTTAAATTTTGTTTCTATTTGAACGATTTCAACGATCTAAAATGCTTGAAAATGCTTTTTTTTAGCAAAACAGCACTTTTTTGAGTTTTTATTCTGCGTTTTAAGGGAAAAACCCAAATAAAAACGGGGAAATTTTATTTTTTTTTTTATTAATATTGCGTCTATTTAAAGGGATTTAAACGATCAAAAATGCTTAAAAATTTGCTTTTTTAGCAAAACAGCACGTTTTGGGGTTTTTAATCTGCGTTTTAACGCGTAAAACAGCATAAAAACGACGAAATTTTTATTAATCTTTTTTTATTAATATTGCTCTATTTGAACGTTTTTCAACGATAAAAAAATGCTTGAAAATGCTTTTTTTTAGCAAAAAACACCCGTTTGAGCTTTAATCCCCCCGTTTTTAACGCGTAAAACAGCAAAAAAAAACGACGAAATTTTTTTTTTCTTTTTTATTAATATTTTGTCTATTTAAAAACGATTTAAACGATCTAAAATGCTTAAAAATGCTTTTTTTTAGCAAAACACCCTTTTTGGGGCTTTAATCTGCGTTTTAACGCGTAAAACAGCAAAAAAACGACGAATTTTTTTTTATTCGTTTTTATTAATTTTTGGCGTCTATTTAAAACGTTTTCCCAACGATCAAAAAATGCTTGAAAATGCTTATTTTAGCAAAACAGCACTTTTTGAGCTTTTTTCCCCGGCGTTTTAACGCGTAAAAACAGCAAAAAAACGACGAATTTTTATTATTCGTTTTTTATTAATATTGCTTCTTTTTTGTACGTTTTTCAACGATCTAAAATGCTTGAAAATGCTTATTTTAGAAAAAACAGCACTTTTTGGGGCTTTATTCTGCGTTTTAAGGGTAAAACGGCATAAAACGACGTTTTTTTTATTATTCTTTTTTTTATTAATATTGCGTCTTTTTGGGAACGATTTCAACGATCAAAAGGGCGAAAATGCTTTTTTTTGGCAAAACAGCACGTTTTGAGCTTTAATCTGCTTTTTTAACGCGAAAAACAGCAAAAAAATGACAAATTTTTTATTTTGGAAATTTATTAATATTGCTTCTATTTAAAAGGGTTTCAACGTTTTAAAAATTATTAAAAATCTTTTTTTTTAGCAAAACAGCACGTTTTGAACTTTTCTGCTTTTTAACGCGTAAAACAGCATAAAAGGGCGAAATTTTTATTATTCGTTTTTTTATTAATATTGCTTCTATTTAAACCCGATTTAAACGATCTAAAATGCTTAAAATGCTTTTTTAGCAAAAACCCCG
>NW_027045948.1:0-39594 GCF_025399875.1 Dalotia coriaria | reverse complement strand
ATTTTTCGTTAAAAAGAACAATATTAAAAAAAAAACGAATAAAAAAAATTCGTCGTTTTATGCTGTTTTACGCGTTAAAACGCGATTAAAGCTGAAAACTCTTTTTTGCAAAAATAAGCTTTTCAAGCTTTTTTAGAGTTGAAATCGTTCAAATAAAAAATTTATTAAAAACGAATAAAAAAAAATTGTTTTTTTATGCTTTTTTTACGCAAAAACGCAGATTAAACTAAAAAGGGCTGTTTTGCTAAAATAAGCATTTTCAAGCATTTTAGATCGTTGAAATCGTTCAAAAGACGCAAATTAATAAAAAACGAATAATAAAAATTTCGTCTTTTTTTATGCGTTTTGCGTTAAAACGCAGATTAAAACTCAAAACGTGCTGTTTTGCAAAAAAGCATTTTCAAGCATTTTGATCGTTGAAATCGTTAAATAAAAGCAATATTAAAAAAAAAATAAAAAAAAATTTCGTCGTTTTTAGGGTTTTACGCGTTAAAACGCAGTTTAAAAACCCAAAAGGGCTGTTTTGCAAAAATAACATTTTCAAGCATTTTAGATCGTTGAAATCGTTCAAATAGAACTAATAATAAAAACGAATAAAAAAAAAATTCGTCGTTTTATGCTGTTTTACGCTTTAAAAACGCGATTAAAAAAAAACGTGCTATTTTTCAAAATAAGCTTTTTCAAGCTTTTTGATCGTTGAAATCGTTCAAATAGACGCAATATTAATAAAAACGTAAAAAAAATTTCGTCTTTTTATGTGTTTTACGCTTTAAAAACGCAGATTAAACTCAAAACGTGCTGTTTTGCTAAAATAAGCATTTTCAAGCATTTTAGATCGTGGAAATCGTTCAAATAGAAGCAATATTAATAAAAAACGAATAAAAAAAAATTCGTCGTTTTATGCTGTTTTACGCTTTAAAAACGCAGTTTAAAAGCTCAAAACGTGCTGTTTTGCAAAAATAAGCATTTTCAAGCATTCTAGACGTTGAAGTCGTTCAAATAGACGCAATATTAATAAAAACGAAGAAAAAAAATGTTGTCGTTTATTTATTTTACGCGTTAAAACGCAGTTTAAAAAGCTCAAAACGTGCTGTTTTGCTAAAATAATCATTTTCAAGCATTTTAGATCGTTGAAATCGTTCAAATAGACGCAATATTAATAAAAACGAATAATAAATTTCGTCGTTTTTATGCTGTTTTACGCGTTAAAACGCAGATTAAAGCTGAAAACGTGCTGTTTTGCTAAAATAAGCATTTTCAAGCATTTTAGATCGTTAAAATCGTTCAAATAGAAGCAATATTAATAAAAACGAATAATAAAAATCGTCGTCGTTTTTATGTGTTTTACGCGTTAAACGCAGATTAACTCAAACCGTGCTGTTTTGCTAAAATAAGCATTTTCAAGCATTTTAGATCTTTGGGAAATCTTTCCCAAATAGACTGCAATATTAATAAAAACGAAATAAAAATTTCGTCGTTTTATGCTGCTTTACGCGTTAAAACGCAGATTAAAGCTCAAAACGTGCTGTTTTGCTAAAATAAGCATTTTCAAGCATTTTAGATCGTTAAAATCGTTCAAATAGAAGCAATATTAATAAAAACGAATAATAAAAATTTCGTCGTTTTTATGCTGTTTTACGCGTTAAAACGCAGATTAAAGCTCAAAACGTGCTGTTTTGCTAAAATAAGCATTTTCAAGCATTGTAGATCGTTGAAATCGTTCAAATAGAAGCAATATTAATAAAACAAATACAAAAAATTCGTCATTTTATGCTGTTTTACGCGTTAAAACGCAGATTAAAGCTCAAAACGTGCTGTTTTGCTAAAATAAGCATTTTCAAGCATTCTAGATCGTTGAAGTCGTTCAAATAGACGCAATATTAATAAAAACGAAGAATAAAAATTTTGTCGTTTTATATGCTGATTTACGCGTTAAAACGCAGATTAAAGCTCAAAACGTGCTGTTTGCTAAAATAATCATTTTAAGCATTTTTAGATCGTTGAAATCGTTCAAATAGACGCAATATTAATAAAAACGAATAATAAAAATTTCGTCGTTTTTATGCTGTTTACGCGTTAAAACGCAGATTAAACTCAAAACGTGCTGTTTTGCTAAAATAAGCATTTTCAAGCATTTGATCGTTGAAATCGTTCAAATAGACGCAATATTAATAAAAAACGAATAATAAAAAATTTCGTTTTATGCTGTTTACGCGTTAAAACGCAGATTAAAGCTCAAAACGTGCTGTTTTGCTAATATAATCATTTTCAAGCATTTTTAGATCGTTGAAATCGTCTTTCAAATAGACGCAATATTAATTAAAACGAATAATAAAAATTTTGTCGTTTATATGCTGTTTACGCGTTAAACGCAGATTAAAAGCTCAAAACGTGCTGTTTTGCTAAAATAATCATTTTCAAGCATTTTAGTTTGAAATCGTTCAAATAGACGCAATATTAATAAAAACGAATAATAAAAATATCGTCGTTTTATGCTGTTTTACGCGTTAAAACGCAGATTAAAGCTCAAAACGTGCTGTTTTGCTAAAATAACATTTTCAAGCATTTTAGATCGTTGAAATCGTTCAAATAGACGCAATATTAATAAAAACAATAATAAAAATTTCGTCGTTTTTATGCTGTTTTACGCGTTAAAACGCAGATTAAAACTCAAAACGTGCAGTTTTGCTAAAATAAGCATTTTCAAGCATTTTAGATCGTTAAAATCTGTTCCAAATAGAACAAATATAATAAAAACGAATAATAAAAAATTCGTCGTTTTTATGCTGTTTTACGCGTTAAAACGCAGATTAAGCACAAAACGTGTTGTTTGCTAAAATAAGCATTTTCAAGCATTTTAAATCGTTGAAATCGTTCAAATAGAAGCAATATTAATAAAAACGAATATTAAAAATTCGTCGTTTTTATCTGTTTTAAGCGTTAAAACGCAGATAAAAGCTCAAACGTGCTGATTTGCTTAAATAGCATTTTCAAGCATTTTAGATCGTTGAAATCGTTCAAATAGACGCATATAAAAATAAAAACGAATAAGAAAAAATTTCTGTCGTTTTTATGCTGTTTTACGCTTAAACGCAATAAAAACTCAAAACGTACTGTTTTGAAAAAATAAGCATTTTAAAAGCATTTTGATCCAAAAACGTTCAAATAAACAATATTAATAAAAACGAAAAAAAAAAAACCCGTCTTTTTCAAACCTGTTTTCCCGCGTTAAAACGCAGTTTAAAAACTCAAAACGTGCTGTTTTGTTTAAAAAAGCATTTTCAAGCATTTTTGATCGTTGAAATCTTTCCAAATAGACGCAATATTAAAAAAAAAGGGAATAAAAAAAATTTCGTTTTTTCCCTTTTTGCGCGCTAAAACGCAGAAAATAAAAGCTCAAAAGGGCTTTTTTTCCCAAAAAAAGGCTTTTTCCCGGCCAGATCTTTGGGAAACCCCTTTTCCAAATAAAAACCAAATTTTTTAAAAAACGAATAAAAAAAAATTGTGTTTTATGTTGTTTTACGCTTTAAAAAACGCAGATTAAAAGCTAAAAACGGTGGCAAAATAAGCATTTCCTTTTTTGGGATCGTTGAAATCGTTCAAAAGCGCAATTTTAAAAAAAAACGAATAAAAAAAAATTTTCCCGTCTTTTTTGCTTGTATTAGGGCGTTAAAACGCAGTTTAAAAAGCAAAAAAACGTGCTGTTTTCCCAAAAATTTAAGCATTTTCAAGCATTTTAGATCGTTGAAATCGTTCAAAAAAAAAGCAATAAATAAAAAACGAATAATAAAAATTTCGTCGTTTTTGTTTTTCCGCGTTAAACCGCAGTTTAAAAACTAAAAACGTGCTGTTTTCCCCAAAATAAGCATTTTCAAGCTTTTTTGGATCGTTGAAATCGTTCAAATGAAGAATAAAAAAAAAACGAATAATAAAAAATTCGTCTTTTTTATAAATTTTACGCTTAAAACGCAGTTTAAACCCAAAAAACGTGCTATTTTTGCTAAAAAAAAGCTTTTTTAAAGGGCTTTTTTAGATCTTTTAAAAATCGTTAAAAGGGGCGAAAATATTAAAAAAAACAAATTTAAAAAAACCGCTTTTATGCTGTTTTACGCGTTAAAACCCAGTTTAAAAAGCTAAAAAACGTGCTTTTTTTGTTTTAAAATAAAGCTTTTTTCAACATTTTAGATCGTTGAAATCGTTAAAAATAGACGCAATATTAAAAAAAACGAATAATAAAAACTTCGTCGTTTTATGCTTTTTTACGCGTTAAAACGCAGTTTAAAAAGCTCAAAACGTGCTTTTTTTGCTAAAATAAGCTTTTTTCAAGCATTTTAGATCTTGGGTCTTTCCCAAATAGACGCAAATTTAAAAAAAACGTTAAAAAAATTTCGTTTTTTTGTATGTTGTTTTACGCGTTAAAACGCAGTTTAAAAAGCTCAAAACGTGCTTTTTTTAAAATAAGCATTTTCAAGCAACCCAGATCGTTGAAGTCGTTCAAATAGAAGCAATAAAAAAAAAAACGAATAAAAAAAAATTGCCTTTTTTAAAAGCTTTTACCCCTTTAAAAAACGCAGATTAAACCCCTAAAAAACGTGCTTTTTTTGTTAAAAAAAAAGCATTTTCAAACTTTTTAGATCGTTAAAAATCGTTCAAATAGAGGGCAATATTAATAAAAACGAAAAATTTAAAAAAAGGAACCGTCGTTTTAGGGCTGTTTTACCCGTTAAAACGCAGTTTAAAAACTCAAAACGTGCTGTTTTAAAAAAAAAACTTTTTTCAAGCATTTTAGATCGTTGAAATCGTTCAAATAGACGCAATTTTAAATTTAAAAACGAATAAAAAAAATTTCGTCTTTTTTATGCTTTTTTATTTTAAAAACGCAGATTATAGCTAAAAACGTGCTGTTTTGCTAAAATAAGCATTTTCAAGCATTTTAGATCTTTGGGAAAATCGTTCAAATAGAAGCAATATTAAAAAAAAACGAATAAAAAAAATTGTCTTTTTTATGCTGTTTTACGCGTTAAAAGGGATTGCTCAAAATGTGCTGTTTTGCTAAAATAATCATTTTCAAGCATTTTAGATCGTTGAAATCGTTCAAATAGAGCGCAATATTAATAAAAACGAAATAATAAAATTTCGTCGTTTTATGCTGTTTTACGCGTTAAAACGCAGATTAAAAGCTCAAAACGTGCTGTTTTGCTAATATAATCATTTTCAAGCATTTGTGATCGTTGAAATCGTTCAAATAGACGCAATATTAATTAAAACGAATAATAAAAATTTTGTCGTTTATATGCTGTTTACGCGTTAAAACGCAGATTTAAGCTCAAAACGTGCTGTTTTGCTAAAATAATCATTTTCAAGCATTTTAGATCGTTGAAATCGTTCAAATAGACGCAATATTAATAAAAACGAATAATAAAATTTCGTCGTTTTATGCTGTTTTACGCGTTAAAACGCAGATTAAAGCTCAAAACGTGCTGTTTTTGCTAAAATTAGCATTTTCAAGCATTTTAGATCGTTGAAATCGTTCAAATAGACGCAATATTAATAAAAACGAATAATAAAAATTTCGTCGTTTTTATGCTGTTTTACGCGTTAAACGCAGATTAAAGCTCAAAACGTGCTGTTTTGCTAAAATAAGCATTTTCAAGCATTTTAGATCGTTGAAATTGTTCAAATAGACGCAATATTAATAAAAACGAATAATAAAAATTTCGTCGTTTTATTCTGTTTTACACGTTAAAACGCAGATTAAAGCTCAAACGTGCTGTTTTGCTAAAATAAAGCATTTTCAAGCATTTTAGATCGTTGAAATCGTTCAAATAAGACGCAATATTAATAAAAACGAATAATAAAAATTTCGTCGTTTTATGCTGTTTTACGCGTTAAAACGCAGATTAAAAGCTCAAAACGTGATGTTTTTGCTTAAAATAAGCATTTTCAAGCATTTTAGATCGTTAAAATCGTTTCAAATAGAAGCAATATTAATAAAAACGAATAATAAAAATTTCGTCGTTTTATGATGTTTTACGCGTTAAAACGCAGATTAAAGCTCAAAACGTGCTGTTTTGCTAAAATAAGCATTTTCAAGCATTGTAGATCGTTGAAATCGTTCAAATAGAAGCAATATTAATAAAAACAAATAATAAAAATTCGTCATTTTTATGCTGTTTACGCGTTAAAACGCAGATTAAAGCTCAAAACGTGCTGTTTTGCTAAAATAATCATTTTCAAGCTTTTTAGATCGTTAAAATCGTTCAAATAGAGGGAAAATATTAAAAAAAAACGAATAATAAAAATTTCGTCGTTTTTAGGCTTTTTTTACGGTTAAAGCGCAGAAAAAAAGTTCAAAACGTGTTGTTTTGCTAAAAAAACATTTTCAACATTTTAGATCGTTGAAATCGTTCAAATAGACGCAAATATTAATTAAAAACGTATCAATAAAAATTTTGCTATGCTGTTTCCACGCGTTAAAACGCAGATTGCTCAAAACGCGCTTTTGCTGCTGCTAAAATAATCATTTTCAAGCATTTTAGATCGTTGAAATCGTTCAAATAGACGCGCAATATTAATAAAAAACGACGTAATGTGTAAATTTCGTCGTTTTATGTGCCGCGTTAAACGTGGTGATTAAAGCTCAAAACGTGCTGTTTTGCTAAAATAAGCATTTTCAAGCATTTTTAGATCGTTGGAAATCGTTCAACAGGACGCAATGGATAATAAAACAAATAATAAAAAATTTCGTCGTTTTATATGTTGTTTACGCGTTAAAACGTGCAGATTAAAAGATCAAAACGTAGTTTTGCTAAATAAGCATTTTTCAAGCATTTTAGATCGTTAAAAATCGTTCAATAGAAGCAATATTAATAAAAACGAATAATAAAAATGTTTTATGCTGTTTTACGTACGCGTTAAAACGGCAGGATTAAAAGCTCAAAACGCTGTTTTGTTAAAATAAGTATTTTTCAAGCATTTAAATCGTTGAAATTGTTCCTAAATAGAAGAATTTTAATAAAACGAATAATAAAAAATTCTTGTCGTTTTATAAAGTTGTTTTACTGCGTTAAAATCCAGATTTTAAAAGTCTCAAAAACGTGTTGTTTTATTAAAATAAGCATTTCAAGCATTTTAGATCGTTGAAATCGTTCAAATAGAAGCAATATTAATAAAAAACGAATAATAAAAAAATGTCGTTTTTATGTTGCGTTTTACGCGTTAAAACGTAGATTAAAAGCGCAAAACGCTGTTTTGCTAAAATAAGCATTTTCAAGCATTTTAGATCGTTGAAATCGTTCAAATAGACGCAATATTAATAAAAACGAATGGCCAAAAATTCGTCGTTTTTATGTACGTTTTACGTTAAAAACGTTAGATTAAAAGCACAAAACGTGTTGTTTGCTGCTAAAATAAGCATTTTCAAGCATTTTAAATCGTTAAAATCGTTCAAATAGAAGCAATATGCTAATAAAAACGAATATTAAAAAATTCGTCGTTTTATGCTGTTTTAAGCGTTAAAACGCAGATGTAAAAGCTCAAAACGTGCTGATTTGCTTAAATAAGCATTTTCGCCATTTTAGATCGCTGGAAATCGTTCAAATAGACGCAATAAAAATAAAAAAAACGAATAATAAAAAATTCTCCTTCGTCGTTTTATAAGCGTTTTTACGCGTTAAAACGCGCAGAATAAAAGCTCAAAACGTGCTGTTTCAAAATAAGCATTTTCAAGCATTTCGGTATCAACGTTGAAATCGTTCAGACGCAAGCAATATTAATGTGTTCATCAATAAAAATTTCGTCGTTTTATGCTGTTTTACGCGTTAAAACCCAGATTAAAAGCTCAAACGTGCTGTTTTGCTAAAAATAAGCATTTTCAAGCATTTCAGATCGTTGAAATCGTTCGGGGCCAGCAATATTAATAAAAACGAAGAATGTACCCCGTCTATGCTGTTTTACGCGTTAAAACGCAGATTAAAAGCTCAAACGTGCTGTTTGCCAAAATAAGCATTTTCAAGCATTTAGATCGTTGAAATCGTTCAAATAGAGCAAATATTAATAAAAAACGAATAATAAAATTTCGTCGTTTTGATGCTGCCGCAGAAGTTAAAACGCAGATTAAAGCTCGCCAAAACGTACCGTTTTGCGTTAAAATGTAAGCATTTTCAAGCATTTTTGAGATCCTTTGAAATCGTTCAAATAGAAGCACATAATAAAAACGAATAATGTACCCGTCATTTCATGCTGTTTTTACGCGTTAAAAACGCGATTAAAGCCTCAAAACGTGCTGTTTTGTTAAAATAAGCATTTTCAAGCATTTTAGATCGTTGAAATCGTTCAACAGACGCAATATTACGCAAAAACGAATAATAAAATTTCGTCGTTTTATGCGGTTTTACGCGCTAAAACGTGGTGAATAAAAGCTCAAAACGTGCTGTTTTGCTAAAAATAGGCATTTTCAAGCATTTTGGATCGTTGAAATCGTTCAAATAGAAGCAATATTAAAACCAGCCGGCTGCAAAAAAATTGCCGTTTATGCTGTTTTACGTTAAAAACGCAGATTAAAAGCTCAAAACGTGCTTCGTTTTTGCTGCACAAGCATTTTCAAGCAATTTAGATCGTTGAAATCGTTCGCCAAATAGACGCAATATTAATAAAAAAGGAATAATAAAAATTCGTCGTTTTTATGTTGTTTTACGCGTTTAAAACGCAGATTAAAGCTCAAAACGTGTTGTTTTGCTAAAATAAGCATTTTCAAGCATTTAGACGTTGAAATTGTTCAAATAGAAGCAATATTAATAAAAAACGAATAATAAAAAATTTCGTCGTTTTTATGCTGTTTTACGCGTTAAAACGTGATTAAAGCTCAAACGTGTAATTTTGTTAAAATAAGCATTTTCAAGCATTTGATCGTTAAAATCGTTCAAATAGACGCAATATTAATAAAAAAACGAATAATGTAAAAAATTCGTCGTTTTTATAAAGCGTTTTACGCGTTAAAAACGCAGATTAAAGCACAAAGTTGTTTTGCTAAATAAGCATTTTTCAAGCATTCTAGATCGTTGAAATCGTTCAAATAGACGCAATATAATAAAACGAATAATAAAAAATTCGTCGTTTTATAAAAGTTGTTTACGCGTTTAAACGCGCAGATTAAAAGCTCAAAACGTGCTGTTTGCTAAAATAATCATTTTCAAGCATTTTAGATCGTTGAAATCGTCTTTCAAATAGACGCAATATTAATAAAACGAATAATAAAAATTCTCTGTCGTTTTGCTGTTTTACGTTAAAACGCAGATTAAAAGCTCAAAACGTGCTGTTTTACGCTAAAATAAGTACGTTTTAGATCGTTGAAATCGTTCAAATAGACGCAATATTAATGTAAAACAAATAATAAAAATTTCCTGTCGCGATGCTGTTTTACGCGCTAAAACGCAGATTAAAGCTCGGGGCAAACGCAGTTTTGCTAAAATAAGCATTTTCAAGCATTTTAGATCGTTAAAAATCGTTCAAATAGAAGCAATATTAATAAAAACGAATAATAAAAATTTCGTCGTTTTGATGTTGTTTTTCGCGTTAAAACGCAGATTAAAAGCTCAAAACGCACCGTTTTGCTGCCAGTTAAAATAAGCATTTTCAAGCATTTAGATCCTTTTGAAATCGCGTTCAAATAGACGCAATATTAATAAAACGAATAATAAAAATTCGTCATTTTCATGTTGTTTTACGCGTTGTAAAACGCAGATTTAAAGCTCTCAAAACGTGCTGTTTTGCTGGCAAAATAAGCATTTTCAGCATTTCAGATCGTTGAAAATCGTTCAAATAGACGCAATATTAATAAAACCAGTCAATAAAAATCTTCGTCGTTTTTATGCCGTTTTTGCGCGCTAAAAACGTAGAATAAAAGCTCAAAATGCGCTGTTTTGCTAAAATAGGCATTTTCAAGCATTTTAGATCGTTGAAATCGTTCAAATAGAAAGGCCATTAATAAAACGAATAATAAAAAATTCGTCGTTTTATGCTGTTTTACGCGTTAAAAACGCAGATTAAAAGCTCAAAACGTGCTGTTTCGCTAAAATACATTTTCAAGCAATTTAGATCGTTGAAATCGTTCAAATAGACGCAATATTAATGTATGAATAATAAAAATTCGTCGTTTTATGCTGTTTTACGCGCTTAAACGCAGATTGCGCCTCAAAACGTGCTGTTTCTTTGCTAAAATAAGCATTTTCAAGCATTTTAGATCGTTAAAATTTCAATATAACGCAATATTAATAAAAACAATAATAAAAAATTCGTCGTTTTATGTTTTTACGGTTAAAACCGATTAAAGCATCAAAACGTTGTTTTTAAAAATTTTCAAGCATTTTAGATCTTAAATCGTTCAATAGACGCAATATTAATAAAAACGAATAATAAAAAATTTCGTTTTTAGGGTTTTTAGCGTTAAACGCAGATTAAAGCTCAAAATTGTTGTTTTGCTAAAATAATCATTTTCAAGCTTTTAGAGTTGAAATCGTTCAAATAACAAATTAATAAAAACGAATAATAAAAATTCTTTTCGTTTATTTATGCTGTTTGAAACGTGATTGCTAAAAATTTTTAACAATTAAGTCTTAATCTTTTAGATCGATTAAATCGTTAAAATAACAATTTTATTAAAAAAATAAAAAAATTTCGAGTTTTAGTATTTTTTTAAAAGAAAAATTTCAAAATGAGTTTTAAAAAACCATTTTCAATATTTTAGATTAAAATCAGATTTCAATAAAATGTTATTAAAAACGAATAAAATTCATAATGTGTTTTCCCGAATAAAACAGATTAAATAAAATCTGTTTTTAAAAATTTTAAAGCATTTTAAATTGATTTTAAATAGAACAATTTAATAAAATAAAAGTAAAATTTCTTTTTTATGCTGTTTTAGTTAAAACGATAAAAAATTCAAATATAATTTAAAAAAAAAGCTTTTAAAAGCATTTTTATCGTTAAGTTAAATAGATTAAAAGCTCAAAAAGGCTAATTAAAAAAATGTTTTATGCTTTTACCGTTAAAACGATTAAACGCAAAACGTTTTTAAAATAATTAAATTTTCGTTTTAAATTTACATAACAATTAATAAAAGGGATAAAATAAATTTTTTAAGCATTTTTAGGTTAAAACCGATTAACCAATTGTTTTTGCTAAAAAAAGCATTTTAATGTTTTTAACGTTGAAATCGTAAAGAAAAAATGTTATCGAAATTAAAAATTTTCGTTTTAAATCTGTTTTAAGTAAAAAGATAATAAAACGTGTGTTTTGCAAATCAAGCGTTTTAAGCTTTTAATTAAAGCATAACTAATAATGCTGAATATTAAATAAAATTTAATAATAAATAAATTTCATCGTTTTATCTGTTATAAGCTTAAAAGCAATATAAAAATCGCTGTTTTACAAAAACATTTTAAAGCTTTTAAATCTTGAAATCGTTCAAAAAGACAAATTTAATAAAAAATATAAAAATTTCGGTTTTATTTTAAACGTTATAAACCAGATTGCTCAAAACGTTTTTTGCGTAAAAAACATTTTAAGCTTTAATCGTTGAAATCGTTCAAATGGCCAATATTAAAAAGAAATAAACTTTTCTTTTCTTTTAACGCTAACGCAGATTAAAACTCAAAACGTTGTGTTTCGCGTTAAAATAATTTCAAGGCTTTTAAGATTTAAGATTTTCTTCAAATAAAACATTAAAACGTTAAAATAAGAAAATTTTTTTTGAGTTTTGGTTTAAACGATTAACTAAACGTTAATTTCTAAAATAAAATTCAATTTAAAAATTTCGTTCAAAGGGGAAATTTAAATAAAAAAATAAAAAATTCGTCATTTTATATATTTTCCATTTAAGCTTTAAAGCTCAAAACGTCAGTTTATGCTAAAACGTAAGTTTTCAAGCATTTTAGCATTGTGTTAAATCGTTCAAATAGACGCAATATTAAAAAAAAACGAATAATAAAAATTCGTCGTTTTATGTGTTTTACGCGTTAAAACGCAGATTAAAGCTCAAACGTGCTGCTTTTGCTAAAATAAGCATTTTCAGCATTTTAGATCGTTGAAATCGTTCAAATAGAAGCAAATATTAATAAAAACATAATAAAATTTGTCGTTTTATGTTGTTTTACGCGTTAAAACGCAGATTAAAAGCTTCAAAACGTGCTGTTTTGCTAAAATAAGCATTTCAAGCATTTTAGATCGTTGAAATCGTTCAAATAGACGCAATATTAATAAAAACGAATAATAAAAATTGCGTCATTTTATGCTGTTTTACGCGTTAAAAGCAGATTAAAGCAAAACGTCGCTGTTTTGCAAAATAAGCATTTTCGCATTATTAGATCCTTGAAATCGTTCAAATAGACGCAATATTATAAAAAGAATAATAAAAATCTGCGTTTTTATGCTGTTTTACGCGTTAAACGCAGATTAAAGCTTCAAAACGTGCTGTTTTGCTAAAAAAGCATTTTCAACATTTTGATCGTTGAAATTTCAAATAGACGCAATATTAAATAAAAAAAAATAATAAAATTGTCGTTTTATGCTGTTTTACGCGTTAAAACGCAGATTAAAGCCAAAGTGTTTTGCTAATAAATCATTTTCAAGCATTTTAGATCGTTGAAATCGTTAAATAACAAATTAATAAAAACGAATTATAAAAATTCGTCGTTTTATGTGTTTTACGCGTTAAAACGCAGATTAAAGCACAAAAACGTGTTTTTGAAAATGCATTTTCAAGCATTTTAAATCGTTGAAAATCGTTCAAATAGAAGCAATATTAATAAAAAACGAATAAAAAAAATTCGTCGTTTTATGCGTTTTTAAGCTTAAAACGCAGATAAAAGCCAAACGTGCTGATTTGCTTAATATAGCATTTTCAAGCATTTTAATCGTGAAACGTTCAAATAGACGAAAAAAAATAAAACAATCAAAAATTCCCGTTTTATGTGGTTTACGCGTTAAAAAAGAATAAAGCTCAAAACGTGCTGTTTTGCTAAAATAAGCATTTTCAAGCATTTAAAATCGTGAAATCGTTCAAATAGACGCAATATTAATAAAAACGATAATAAAAATTCTTCGTTTTAGCTTTTTACGTAAAACCCAGATTAAAACCAAATTGCTGTTTTGTAAAATAAGCATTTTCAAGCATTTTAGATCGTTGAAATCGTTCAATAGAAGCATATTAATAAAAACAATAATAAAAATTCTCGTTTTTATGCTTTTTACGCGTTAAAACGCAGATTAAACTCTTAAATGCTGTTTTAGCTTAAAATAAGATTTCAACATTTTAGATCGTAAAACGTTCAAATAAGCAAATTTAAATAAAATAATAAAATAATTGTCATTTTATGCTGTTTTACGCGTTAAACGCAGATAAAAGATCAAAACGTGCTGTTTTGCTAAAATAAAGCATTTTCAAGCATTTTAGATCGTTAAAATCGTTTAAATAGAAGCAATATTAATAAAAACGAATATAAAAATTCGTCGTTTTATGCTGTTTTACGCGTTAAAACGCAGATTAAAGCTCAAAACGTGCTGTTTTGCTAAAATAAGCATTTTCAAGCAATTTAGATCGTTGAAATCGTTAAATAGACGCAATATTAAATAAAAACGAATAATAAAAATCGTCGTTTTTATGCTGTTTTACGCTTAAAACCATATTAAAAGTCAAAACGTGCTGTTTTGTAAAATAAAGCATTTTCAAGCAATTTTAGATCGTTGAAATCGTTCAAATAGACGCAATATTAATAAAAACGAATAATAAAAATTCGTCGTTTTAATGCGTTTTACGCTTAAAACGCAAATAAAGTCAAGGCTGTTTTGCTAAAAAATAAAGCATTTTCAAGCACTTTTAGATCGTTGAAATCGTTCAAATAGACGCAAATTAATAAAACGAATAATAAAATTTGTCGTTTTATGCTGTTTTACGCTTTAAAAAACGCAGATATAAGTCAAAACGTGCTGTTTTGCAAAATAAGCATTTTCAAGCATTTTAGATCGTTGAAATCGTTCAAATAGAAGCAATATTAATAAAAACGAATAATAAAAATTGTCGTTTTTATGCTGTTTTACGCGTTAAAACGCAGATTAAAACTCAAAACGTGCTGTTTTGCTAAATAAGCATTTTCAAGCATTTTAAGATCGTGAAATCGTTCAAATAGAGCAATATTAATAAAAACGAATAATAAAATTCGTCGTTTTTATGCTGTTTTACGCGTTAAAAAACGCAGATTAAAACTCAAAACGTGCTGTTTTGCTATAAATAAGCATTTTCAAGCATTTAGATCTTGAAATCGTTCAAATAGAGCAATATTAATAAAAACGAATAATTAAATTCGTCATTTTATGCTGTTTACGCGTTAAAACGCAGAATAAAGATCAAAACGTGCTCGTTTTGCTAAAATAAGCATTTTCAAGCATTTTAGATCGTTTAATCGTTCAATAGAGCAATATTAATAAAACGATAATAAAAATTGTTTAAATGCTGTTTTACGCGTTAAAATCGCAGATTAAAGTCAAAACGTGCTGTTTGCTAAATAAGCATTTTCAAGCAATTTAGATCGTTAAATCGTTCAAATAGAGCAATATTAATAAAAACGAATAATAAAAATGTCGTTTTAATGCTGTTTTACGCGTTAAAACCATATTAAAGCTCAAACGTGCTGTTTTGCTAAAATAAGCATTTTCAAGCATTTTAGATCGTTGAAATCGTTCAAATAGACGCAATATTAATAAAACGAATAATAAATTTCGTCGTTTTATGCTGTTTTACGCGTTAAAACGCAGATTAAAGCTCAAAACGTGCTGTTTTGCTAAAAATAAGCATTTTCAAGCATTTTAGATCGTTGAAATCGTTCAAATAGACGCAATATTAATAAAACGAATAATAAAAATTTCGTCGTTTTTATGCTGTTTTACGCGTTAAACGCAGATTAAAGCTCAAAACGTGCTGTTTTGCTAAAATAAGCATTTTCAAGCATTTTTAATCGTTGAAATCGTTCAAATAGAAGCAATATTAATAAAAACGAATAATAAAAATTTCGCCGTTTTATGCTGTTTTACGCGTTAAAACGCAGATTAAAGCTCAAAACGTGCTGTTTTGCTAAAATAAGCATTTTCAAGCATTTTATATCGTTGAAATCGTTCAATTAGACGCAATATTAATAAAAACGAATAATAAAAAATTCGTCGTTTTTATGCTGTTTTTATGCGTTAAAACGCAGATTAAAAGCTCAAAACGTGCTGTTTTAACACAAAATAAGCATTTTCCGGCATTTTGCATGTTCGTCGTTGCGTAGCGCGGCCAGTAATAAAAACGAATGGCAAAATTCGTGGTTTTGCGCCTGTTGTTTTCGCGTTAAACACGATTAAAAGCTCAAACGTGCTGTTTGCTCGTCAGCATTTTCGGCGGCGCAGATGGTTGAAGTCGTTTCGTCGTGGCTAATATAAAGGAATAATAAAATTCGTCGTTTTTGTGCTGTTTTGCAAAACGCAGATTAAAACTCTAAACGTGCTGTTTTGCGCTTAGGCTGTTCAAGGCATTTTAGATCGGTGACATCGTTCCGTCGACGTATTAATAAAGCGATAAGCGAAATGCGTCGTTTTTTGTAACGGCACGTGTTAAAGGCGCGGATTAAAGCTCGAGCGGTAACGACTTTCACAAAATAAGCATTTTCAAGCATTTTTAGATCGTTGAAATCTGCGTTCAAATAGGGCGCAATGTTAATAAAAACCGAATAAATAAAAAGAACACCGCGTCGTTTTATGCTCATTTTACGCCGTTGAAACGCCCAGAATAAAAACTCAAAACGTGCTGTTTTAGCACAAAATAAGCATTTTTAAGCATTTTTAGATCGTTGAAATCGTTCAAATAGAAGCAATATTAATAAAAACGAATAATAAAAATTCGTCGTTTGTTATGCTGTTTGCGTTAAAACGCAGATTAAAACTCAAAATGTGCTGTTTTGCTAAAATAAGCATTTTCAAGCATTCTAGATCGTTGAAGTCACGTTCAAATAGACGCAATGACCAAAACGAAGAATAATAAAAAATTTTGTCGTTTGCCACTTTATTTTACGCGTTAAAACGCAGATTAAAGCTCAAAACGTGCTGTTTTGCTAAAATAATCATTTTCAAGCATTTTAGATCGTTGATATCGTTCAAATGGGCGCAATATTAACTAAAAACAGATAATAAAAAATTTCGTCGTTTTTATGCTGTTTACGCGTTAAAACGCAGATTAAAGCTCAAAACGTGCTTTGTTTTGCTAATATAATCATTTTCAAGCATTTTAGATCCGTTTAAAGATCGTTCAAATGGGCGCAATATTAATTTTAAAACGAATAATAAAAATTTTGTCGTTTATATACATGCTGTTTTGCGCGTTAAAACGCAGATTAAAGCTCAAAACGTGCTGTTTTGCAAAATAATCATTTCAAGCATTTTAGATCATTGAAATCGTTCAAATAGACGCAATATTAATAAAAACGAATGGCAAAATTTCATCGTTTTTATGCTGTTTTACGCGTTAAAGCAGATTAAAGCTCAAAACGTGCTGTTTTGCTAAAATTAGACATTTTCAAGCATTTTTAGATCGTTGAAATCGTTTAAAATAGACGCAATATTAATAAAAACGAATAATAAAAATTTCGTCGTTTTTTATGCTGTTTTACGCGTTAAACGCAGATTAAAAACTCAAAACGTGCTGTTTTGCTAAAATATAAGCATTTTCAAGCATATTAGATCGTTAAAATCGTTCAAATAGAAGCAATATTAATAAAAACGAATAATAAAAATTCGTCGTTTTATACGCGAACACGCTGTTAAAACGCAGATTAAAGCTCAAAACGTGCTGTTTTTGCTAAAATAAAGCATTTTCAAGCATTTTTAGATCGTTGAAATCGTTCAAATGGGCACGTATTAATAAAAACCAGAATAATAAAACTTCGTCGTTTTTTATGCATTTTTACGCGTTAAAACGCAGATTAAGCTCAAAACGTGCTGTTTTGCTGCAATAAGCATTTTCAAGCATTTTTAGATCGTTGAAATCGTTTGGAAATAGACGCAATATTAATATAAAACGAATAATAAAAATTTTGCCGTTTTATGCTGTTTTACGCGTTAAAACGCAGATTAAAGCTCAAAACGTGCTGTTTTGCTGGAAATAAGCATTTTCAAGCATTTTTAGATCGTTGAAATCGTTCAAAATAGATGCAATATTAATAAAAACGAATAATAAAATTTTGCCTTTTACATGCTTGTTTTACGCGTTTAAAGCGCGATTAAAGCAAAACGTGCTGTTTTGCTAAAATAAGCATTTTCAAGCATTTTTTACAGATCGTTGGGGAAATCGTTCAATTAGACGCAATATTAATAAAAACGAATAATAAAAAATTCGTCGTTTTTTTATGCTGTTTTATGCGTTAAAACGCAGATTAAAGCTCAAAACGTGCTGTTTTGCTAAAATAAGCATTTTTCAAGCATTTTACATCGATTGGAAATCGATTCAAATAGACGCAATATTAATAAAAGGCGAATAATAAAAATTCGTCGTTTTATGCTGTTTACGCGTTAAAACACAGATTAAAGCTCAAAACGTGCTGTTTTTGCTTTCAAATAAGCATTTTCAAGCATTTTTAGTCATTTGAAATCGTTCAAATAGAAGCAATATTAATAAAAGGAATAATAAAATTCGTCGTTTTTATGCTGTTTTACGCGTTAAAACGCAGATTAAAACTCTAAACGTGCTGTTTTGCTAAAATAGAAAGCATTTTCAAGCATTTTAGATCGATTTGACATCGTTCAAACCCGAAGCAATATTGTAAAAACGAATAATAAAAAATCGTCGTTTTAGCGCTGTTTTGCGTTAAAGAGCGCAGATTAAAACTCAAAGCGTGCTGTTTTTCTAAAATAAGCATTTTCCAAGCATTTTAGTCGGTTGAAATCGTTCAAATAGACGCAATAATGGCAAAACGAATAATAAAAAATTTCGTCGTTTTTATGCTGTTTTACGCGTTAAAACGCAGAATAAAGCTCAAAACGTGCTGTTTTGCTAAAATAAGCATTTTTTAAGCATTTTAGATCGTTAGAAATCGTTCAAATAGAAGCTTAATATTAATAAAAACAAATAATAAAAATTCGTCGTTTGTTATGCTGTTTTGCGCGTTAAAACCCGCAGATTAAAACTCAAATGCGCTGTTTTTGCTAAAATAAGCATTTTCAAGCATTCTAGATCGTTGAAGTCGTTCAAATAGACGCAATATTGGCTAAAGAAGCGAAGAATAAAATTTTTGTCGTTTATATGCTGTTGCGTTAAAACGCGGGATTGAAAATCAAAACGTGCTGTTTTGCTAAAATAATCATTTTCAAGCATTTTTAGATCGTTGATATCTGGTTACCAAATGGGCGCAATATTGGCAAAACGAATAATAAAAATTTCGTCGTTTTTGTATAAACACGCGCGTTAAACGCGCAGATTAAAGCTCAAAACGTGCTGTTTTTGCTAATATAATCATTTTTAAAGCATTTTAGTCAGTTGAAATCGTTCAAATAGACGCAATATTAATTAAAACGAATAATAAAAAATTTTTATCGTTTTATATATGCTGTTTTGCGTTAAAACGCAGATTAAAGCTCAAAACATTAACTTATTTTGCAAAATAATCATTTTCACAAAGCATTTTAGATCGTTGAAATCGATTTCAAATAGACGCAATATTAATAAAAACGAATAATAAAAAGAATTTCGTCGTTTTATGCTGTTTTACGCGTTAAAACGCAGATTAAAGCTCAAAACGTGCTGTTTTAACAAATTAGACATTTTCAAAAGCATTTTAGGTCGTTTAAATCGATTTCAAATAGATGCAATATTAATAAAAACAGAATAATAAAAAATTTTAAATCCGATTTTAGTAGCACACCAACTTTCTGCGATTCAAAACGCAAGATTCAAAGCTCAAAACGTGCTGTTTGCTAAAATAAGCATTTCAAGCATATAGATCGTTAAAATCGTTCAAATAGAAGCAATATTAATAAAAAACGAGCAAATAAAAATTCATTAGTTTTTATGCTGTTTTACGCGTTAAAACGCAGATTAAAGCTCAAAACGTGCTGTTTTGCCAAAATAAAGCATTTTTCAAGGCATTTTTAGATCGTTGAAATCGTTTCAAATAGACGCAATATTAATAAAAACGAAAAGATAATAAAACTTCGTCGTTTTATGCTGTTTACGCGTTAAGCGCGTTAAAACAAAACGTGCTGTTTTGCTGCAATAAACATTTTCAAGCATTTTAGATCGATTGAAATCGTTCAAATAGACGCGTATTAATAAAAACGAATAATAAAGAATTTCGTCGTTTGTATGCTGTTTACGCGTTAAAACGCGGGTAAAGCTCAAGCGTACTGTTTTGCTAAAAGATAAGCATTTTCAAGCATTCACAGATCGTTGAAGTCGTTCAAATGAAACTAATATTAATAAAAAACGAATAATAAAAATTCGTCGTTTTTATGCTGTTTACGCGTTAAAACGCAGATTAAACTCAAAACGTGCTGTTTTGCTAAAATAAGCATTTTCAAAGCATTTTAGATCGTTGAAATCGTTCAAAATAGAAGCAATATTAATAAAAACGAATGTAAAAATTCGTCGTTTTATGCTGTTTTACGCGTTAAAGCGCAGATTAAAAGCTCAAACGTGCTGTTTTTGCTAAAATAGAAAGCATTTTAAGCATTTTAGATGGTGAAATCGTTCCAAATAGACGCAATATTAATAAAAAGCGAGGTAATAAAAATTTCGTCGTTTTTATGCTGTTTTACGCGTTAAACGCAGATTAAAACTCAAAACGTGCTGTTTTGCTAAAATAAGCATTTTCAAGCATTTTAGATCGTTAGGTATTTCAAATAGACGTAATATTAATAAAAGAAACGAATAATAAAAGGTACAATCGTTTTGTTCTGGCACTACACGTTAAAACGCAGATTAAAAGCTCAAAACGTGCTGTTTTTGCTAAAATAAAAGCATTTTCAAGCATTTTATATCGTTGAAATCGTTCAAAATAGAAGCAATATTAATAAAACGAATAATAAAAATTTTGCCGTTTTTTATGCTGTTTTACGCGTTAAAACGCAGATTAAAACTCAAAACGTGCTGTTTTGCTAAAATAAGCATTTTCAAGCATTTTGAATCCGTTGAAATCACCGTGAATTTCAAATGGGCACATGTGTAAAAACGAATAATAAAGGATTTGCGTCGTCGTTTTTATGCTTTGTTTACGCGTTAAACACAGATTAAAGCTCAAAACGTGCTTGTTTTTGCTTTAAAATAAGCATTTTCAAGCGGCATTTAGATCAGACGAAATCGTTTCAAATAGAAGCAATATTAATAAAAACGAATAGCCCAAAAAATTTCGTCGTTTTTATGCTGTTTTACGCGTTAAAACGCAGAATAAAGCTCAAAACGTGCTGTTTTGCTAAAATAGGCATTTTTTCAAGTATTTTAGATCGTTGAAATCGTTCAAATAGAAGCAATAATGGCAAAACGGAATAATTAAAATTTCGTCGTTTTATTCTATTTTACGCTAAAACGCAGATTAAAGCTCAAAACGTGCTGTTTTGCTAAAATAGGAATTGCAAAGCATTTTAGATCGTTTAAATCGTTCAAATAGAAGCAATATTAATAATAAACGAATGATAAAAATTTGTCATTTTTATGCTGTTTTACGCGTTAAAACGCAGATTAAAGCTCAAAACGTGCTGTTTTTGTAAAATAACATTTTTGGCTTTAGATCGTTGAAATTGTTCAAATAGACGCGGCAATAATAAAACGAATAATAAAAATTTCGTCGTTTTTTATGCTGTTTTACGCGTTAAAACGCAAAATAAAAGATCAAAACGTGCTGTTTTGCTAAAATAAGCATTTTCAAGCATTTTTAGATCGTTAAAATCGTTTCAAATACGAAACGTACTAATAAAAACGAATAATAAAATTCGTCGTTTTTTTATGCTGTTTTATGCGTTAACGCAGATTAAAGCTCAAAACGTGCTGACATAAAATAAAAGCATTTTTCAAGCATTTTAGATCGTTGAAATCACCGTTCGATAGACGCAATATTAATAAAAGAAACCTTGAATAATAAAAGATTCGTCGTTTTATGCTTTTGTTTTGCGCGTTAAAACACAGATTAAAACTCAAAACGGCTGTTTTGCTAAAATAAAACTTTGTTCTGGCGGCAGATCGTTTGAAATCGTTCAAATAGAAGCAATATTAATAAAAAGCAGATAATAAAAATTCGTCGTTTTTTTATGCTGTTTTACGCGTTAAAACGCAGATTAAACTCTAAACGTGCCGCGCTAAAATAAGCATTTTCAAGCATTTTAAGATCGTTGACATCGTTCAAATAGAAGCAATATTAATGAAACGAATAATAAAAATTCGTAGTTTTATGCTGTTTTACGCGTTAAAACGCAGATTAAAGCTCAAAACGTGCTGTTTTCACAAAATAAAGCATTTTCAAGCATTTTTAGATCGTTGAAATCGTTCAAATAGACGCAATATTAATAAAACGATAATAAAAATTTCGACGTTTTTGCTGCTTGTTTTACGCGTTAAACGCAGAATAAAACTCAAAACGTGCTGTTTTGCTAAAATGCGGCATTTTCACAAGCGTTTGATCAAATTTGGGAAATCGTTTGGAAATAGAAGCAATATGGTAAAAAAAGCGAATAATAAAAATTTTATGTGATTTTTATGCTGTTTTACGCGTTAAAACGCAGATTAAAAAGCTCAAAGCGTTGTTTTGCGCAAAATAAAGCATTTTCAAGCATTCACAGATCGTTAAAGTCGTTCAAATAGACGCAATATTAATAAAAACGAAGAATAAAATGTTATCGTTTATATGCTGTTTAGCGTTAAAACGCAGATTAAGCTCAAAACGTGCTGTTTTGCTAAAATAATCATTTTCAAGCATTTTAGATCGATTTGAAATCACGTTCAAATAGACGCAATATTAATAAAAACGAATATTAAAAATTTCGTCGTTTTTTGTACGCGTTAAAACGCAGATTAAGCTCAAAACGTGCTGTTTTGCTAATATAATCATTTTTCAAGCATTTTTAGATCGTTGAAATCGTTCAAATAGCGCAATATTAATTAAAACGAATAATAAAAATTTTGTCGGCATATATGCTGTTTACGCGCGTTAAAGCGCAGATTAAAGCTCAAAACGTGCTGTTTTGCTTTAAAATAATCATTTTTCAAAACTGTTTTAGATCGTTAAGAATCGCGTTCAAATAGACGCAATATTAATAAAACGAATAATAAAAGAATTTCGTCGTTTTGCGCACCGGCTACGCGTTAAAACGCAGATTAAGAAACTCAAAAGGCGACGCTGTTTTAACAAATAACATTTTTCAAGCATTTTTAGATCGTTGAAATCGTTCAAATAGACGCAATATTAATAAAAACGAATAATAAAATTTCGTCGTTTTTATGCTGTTTTACGCGTTAAAACGCAGATTAAACTCAAAACGTGCTGTTTTGCTAAAATAAGCATTTTCAAGCATTTTGGGTTGTTAAAATCGTTCAAATAGAAGCAATATTAATAAAAACGAATAATAAAAATTCGTCGTTTTTATGCTGTTTTACGCGTTAAAACGCAGATTAAAGCTCAAAACGTGCTGTTTTGCTAAAATAAAGCATTTTCAAGCATTTTAGATCGTTGAAATCGTTCAAATAAGACGCAATATTAATAAAAACGAATAATAAAAACTTCGTCGTTTTTATGCTGTTTTTACGCGTTAAAAACGCAGTTTAAAAAGCTCAAAACGTGCTGTTTTGCTGCACATAAGCATTTTCAAGCATTTTAGATCGTTGAAATCGTTCAAATAGACGCAATATTAATAAAAACGAATAATAAAAATTTCGTCGTTTGTATGCTGTTTTACGCGTTAAAACGCAGATTAAAGCTCAAAACGTGCTGTTTTGCTAAAATAAGCATTTTCAAGCATTCTAGATCGTTGAAGTCGTTTCAAATAGAAGCAATATTAATAAAAAACGAATAATAAAAATTCGTCGTTTTTAATGCTTTGTTTCACGCGTTAAAACGCGATTAAAAGCTCAAAACGTGCTGTTTTGCTAAAATAAGCATTTTCAAGCATTTTAGATCGTTGAAATCGTTCATATAGAAGCAATATTAATAAAACACGAATAATAAAAATTCGTCGTTTTTATGCTGTTTACGCGTTAAACGCAGATTAAAAGCTCAAAACGTGCTGTTTTGCTAAAATAAGCATTTTCAAGCATTTTAGATCGTTGAAATCGTTCAAATAGACGCAATATTAATAAAAACGAATAATAAAAATTTCGTCGTTTTTATGCTGTTTTACGCGTTAAAACGCAGATTAAAGCTCAAAACGTGCTGTTTTGCTAAAATAAGCATTTTCAAGCATTTTAGATCGTTGAAATCGTTCAAATAAAAGCAATATTAATAAAAACGAATAATAAAAATTTCGTCGTTTTTTATGCTGTTTACGCGTTAAAACGCAGATTAAACTCAAAACGTGCTGTTTTGCTAAAATAAGCATTTTCAAGCATTTTAGATCGTCGAAATTGTTCAAATAGACGCAATATTAATAAAAACGAATAATAAAAATTTCATCGTTTTATTCTGTTTTACAGTTAAAACGCAGATTAAAGCTCAAAACGTGCTGTTTTTGCTAAAATAACATTTTCAGATTTAGATCGTTGAAATCGTTCAAATAGACAATATTATAAATAAATCGAATAGAAATCGTTCAAATGCGTATTTTACGCGTTAAAAACGCGATTAAAATCTCAAAACGTGCTGTTTTGTAAAATAAGCATTTCAAATTTAAGATCGTTGAAATCGTCTCAAATAAATCAAGTATTTTAAAAACGATAAAAATTCAGTCGATTTTATGTTTTAACGATAAAAAAATTAAAGCTTCAAACGTGCTGTTTTGCTAAAATGCATTTTCAAGCATTTTGATCGTTGAAATCGTTCAAATAGAAGCAATATTAATAAAACGAATAATAAAAATTCGTCGTTTTATGCTGTTTTTCGCGTTAAAACGCAGATTAAAGCTCAAAACGTGCTGTTTTGCTAAAATAAGCATTTTCAAGCATTTTAGATCGTTGAAATCGTTCAAATAGACGCAATATTAATAAAAACGAATAATAAAATTTCGTCGTTTTATGCTGTTTTACGCGTTAAAACGCAGATTAAAGCTCAAAACGTGCTGTTTTGCTAATATAATCATTTTCAAGCATTTTAGATCGTTGAAATCGTTCAAATAGACGCAATATTAATTAAAACGAATAATAAAATTTTGTCGTTTATATGCTGTTTTACGCGTTAAAACGCAGATTAAAGCTCAAAACGTGCTGTTTTGCTAAAATAATCTTTTTCAAGCATTTTAGATCGTGAAATCGTTCAAAAGACGCAATATTAATAAAAACAAATAATAAAATTGTCTTTTATGCTCGCGTTAAAACGCGATTAAAGCTCAAACGTGCTGTTTGCTAAATACATTTTCAAGCATTTTGATCGTTCAAATCGTTCAAATAGACGCAATATTAATAAAAACGAATAATAAAAATTTTGTCGTTTATATGCTGTTTTACGCGTTAAAACGCAGATTAAAGCTCAAACGTGCTGTTTTGCTAAAATAATCATTTTCAAGCATTTTAGATCGTTGAAATCCGTTCAAATAGACGCAATATTAATAAAAACGAATAATAAAATTTCGTCGTTTTATGCTGTTTTACGCGTTAAAACGCAGATTAAAGCCTCAAAACGTGCTGTTTTGCTAAAATAAGCATTTTCAAGCATTTTAGATCGTTGAAATCGTTCAAATAGACGCAATATTAATAAAAACGAATAATAAAAATTCGTCGTTTTATGCTGTTTTACGCGTTAAAACGCAGATTAAAGCTCAAAACGTGCAGTTTGCTAAAATAAGCATTTTCAAGCATTTTAGATCGTTAAAATCGTTCAAATAGAAGCTAATATTAATAAAAACGAATAATAAAAATTCGTCGTTTTATGCTGTTTTACGCGTTAAAACGCAGATTAAAGCTCAAACGTGCTGTTTTGCTAAATAAGCATTTTCAAGCATTTTAGATGGTTGAAATCGTTCAAATAGAAGCATTTTAATAAAAACGAATAATAAAAATTTGTCGTTTTATGCTGTTTTACGCGTTAAAAACGCAGAATAAAGCTCAAAACGTGCTGTTTTGCTAAAATAAGCATTTTCAAGCATTTTAGATCGTTGAAATCGTTCAAATAGAAGCAATATTAATAAAAACGAATAATAAAAATTCGTCGTTTTATGCTGTTTTACGCGTTAAAACGCAGATTAAAGCGCAAAACGTGCTGTTTTGCTAAAATAAGCATTTTCAAGCATTTTAGATCGTTGAAATCGTTCAAATAGACGCAATATTAATAAAAACGAATAATAAAAAATTCGTCGTTTTTATGCTGTTTTACGCGTTAAACGCAGATTAAAGCCAAAACGTGCTGTTTTGCTAAAATAAGCATTTTCAAGCATTTTAGATCGTTGAAATCGTTCAAATAGAAGCAAATTAATAAAAAACGAATAATAAAAATTCGTCGTTTTATGCTGTTTTAAGCGTTCAAACGCAGATAAAGCTCAAAACGTGCTGATTTGCTTAAATAAGCATTTTCAAGCATTTTAGATCGTTGAAATCGTTCAAATAGACGCAATAAAATAAAAACGAATAATAAAAATTTCGTCGTTTTTATGCTGTTTTACGCGTTAAAACGCAGATTAAAGCTCAAAACGTGCTGTTTTGCTAAAATAATCATTTTCAAGCATTTTAGATCGTTGAAATCGTTCAAATAGACGCAATATTAATAAAAAACGAATAATAAAAATTTCGTCGTTTTATGTGTTTTACGCGTTAAAACGCAGATTAAAGCTCAAAACGTGCTGTTTTGCTAAAATAAGCATTTTCAGGCATTTTAGATCGTTGAAATTGTTCAAATAGACGCAATATTATTAAAAACGAATAATAAAATTTCTGTCGTTTTATGCTGTTTTACGCGTTGAAACGCAGAATATAGCTCAAAACGTGCTGTTTTGCTAAAATAAGCATTTTCAAGCATTTTAGATCGTTGAAATCGTTCAAATAGACGCAATATTAATAAAAACGAATAATAAAAATTTCGTCGTTTTATGTTGTTTTACGCGTTAAAACGCAGATTAAAGCTCAAACGTGCTGTTTTGCTAAAATAAGCATTTTCAAGCAATATAGATCGTTGAAATCGTTCAAATAGACGCAATATTAATAAAACGAATAATAAAAATTTCGTCGTTTTTATGCTGTTTTACGCGTTAAAACGCAGATTAAAGCTCAAAACGTGCCGTTTTGCTAAAATAAGCATTTTCAAGCATTTTAGATCGTTGAAATCGTTCAAATAGAAGCAATATTAATAAAAACGAATAATAAAAATTTTGTCGTTTTATGCTGTTTTACGCGTTAAAACGCAGATTAAAGCTCAAAACGTGCTGTTTTGCTAAAATAAGCATTTTCAAGCATTTTAGATCGTTGAAATCGTTCAAATAGAAGCAATATTAATAAAAACGAATAATAAAATTTCGTCGTTTTGATGTGTTTTACGCGTTAAAACGCAGATTAAACTCAAAACGTGCTGTTTTGCTTAAAATAAGCATTTTCAAGCATTTTGATCCTTGAAATCGTTCAAATAGAAGCATATTAATAAAAACGAATAATAAAAAATTCGTCATTTTTATGCTGTTTTACGCGTTAAAACGCAGATTAAAGCTCAAAACGTGCTGTTTTGCTAAAATAAGCATTTTCAAGCATTTTAGATCGTTGAAATCGTTCAAATAGACGCAATATTAATAAAAACGAATAATAAAAATTTCGTCGTTTTATGCTGTTTTGCGCGCTAAAACGCAGAATAAAAGCTCAAAACGTGCTGTTTTGCTAAAATAGGCATTTTCAAGCATTTTAGATCGTGAAATCGTTCAAATAGAAGCAATATTAATAAAAACGAATAATAAAAACGTCGTTTTATGCTGTTTTACGCGTTAAAACGCAGATTAAAGCTCAAAACGTGCTGTTTTGCTAAAATAAGCATTTTCAAGCAATTTAGATCGTTGAAATCGTTCAAATAGACGCAATATTAATAAAAACGAATAATAAAAAATTCGTCGTTTTTATGCTGTTTTACGCTTAAAACGCAGATTAAAGCTCAAAACGTGCTGTTTTGCTAAAATAAGCATTTTCAAGCATTTTAGATCGTTGAAATCGTTCAAATAGACGCGATATTAATAAAAACGAATAATATAAATTTCGTCGTTTTATGCTGTTTTACGCGTTAAAACGCAGATTAAAAGCTCAAAACGTGCTGTTTTGCTAAAATAAGCATTTTCAAGCATTTTAGATCGTTAAAATCGTTCAAATAGAAGCAATATTAATAAAAAACGAATAATAAAAAATTCGTCGTTTTTATGCTGTTTTACGCGTTAAAATGCAGATTAAAGCTCAAAACGTGCTGTTTTGCTAAAATAAGCATTTTCAAGCATTTTAGATCGTTGAAATCGTTCAAATAGAAGCAATATTAATAAAAACGAATAATAAAAATTTCGTCGTTTTTATGCTGTTTTACGCGTTAAAACGCAGATTAAAGCTCTCAAAAGCGTCTGTTTTGCTAAAATAAGCATTTTCGCGTTTTAGATCGTGAAATCGTTCAAATAGACGCAATTTTATAAAAACGAATAATAAAAATTTCGTCGTTTTTATGCTGTTTTACGCGTTAAAACGCAGAATAAAGCTCAAAACGGCTGTTTTGCTAAAATAAGCATTTTCAAGCATTGTGATCGTTGAAATCGTTCAAATGAAGCAATACTAATAAAACGAATAATAAAAATTCGTCGTTTTTATGCTGTTTTACGCGTTAAAACGCAGATTAAAGCGCAAAACGTGCGGTTTTGCTAAAATAAGCATTTTCAAGTATTTTAGATCGTGAAATCGTTCAAAGAAGCAATATTAATAAAAACTAATAATAAAAAGTTCGTCGTTTTATGCTGTTTTACGCGTTAAAACGCAGATTAAAAGCTCAAAACGTGCTGTTTTGCTAAAATAAGCATTTTCAAGCATTTTAGATCGTTGAAATCGTTCCAAATAGAAGCAATATTAATAAAAACGAATAATAAAAAATTCGTCGTTTTTATGCTGTTTTACGCGTTAAAACGCAGATTAAAGCTCAAACGTGATGTTTTGCTAAAATAAGCATTTTCAAGCATTTTAGATCGTTGAAATCGTTCAAATAGACGCAATATTAATAAAAAACGAATAATAAAAATTTCGTCGTTTTATGCTGTTTTATGCGTTAAAACGCAGAATAAAGCTCAAAACGTGCTGTTTTGCTAAAATAAGTATTTTCAAGCATTTTAGATCGTTGAAATCGTTCAAATAGAAGCAATATTAATAAAAACGAATAATAAAAAAATCGTCGTTTTTATGCTGTTTTACGCGTTAAAACGCAGATTAAACTCAAAACGTGCTGTTTTGCTAAAATATGCATTTTCAAGCATTTTAGATCGTTGAAATCGTTCAAATAGACGCAATATTAATAAAAACGAATAATAAAAATTTCGTCGTTTTATGCTGTTTTACGCGTTAAAACGCAGATTAAAAGCTCAAAACGTGCTGTTTTGCTAAAATAAGCATTTTCAAGCATTTTAGATCGTTGAAATCGTTCAAATAGAAGCAATATTAATGAAAACAAATAATAAAAATTCGTCATTTTTATGCTGTTTTACGCGTTAAAACGCAGATTAAAGCTCAAAACGTGCTGTTTTGCTAAAATAAGCATTTTCAAGCATTTTAGATCGTTGAAATCGTTCAAATAAACGCAATAAAATAAAAAACGAATAATAAAAATTTCGTCGTTTTTATGCTGTTTTACGCGCTAAAACGCAGATAAAGTTCAAAACGTGTGTTTTGCTCAAAATAAGCATTTTCAAGCATTTTAGATCGTTGAAATCGTTCAAATAGAAGCAATATTATAAAAACGACTATAAAAATTTCGTCGTTTTATGCTGTTTTACGCGTTAAAACCAGTTAAACTCAAAACGTGCTGTTTTGCTAAAATAAGCATTTTCAAGCATTTTAGATCGTTGAAATCGTTCAAAAGAAGCAATATTAATAAAACAATAATAAAAATTTGTCGTTTTATGTTTTACGCGTTAAACGCAGAATAAACTCAAACGTGCTGTTTGCTAAAATAAGCATTTTCAAGCATTTTAGATCGTTGAAATCGTTCAAATAGAACAATATTAATAAAAACGAATAATAAAATTGTCGTTTTATGCTGTTTTACGCCTTAAAACGCGATTAAAGCTCAAAACGTGCTGTTTTGCTAAAATAAGCATTTTCAAGCATTTTAGATCGTTGAAATCATTCAAATAGAAGCAATATTAATAGAAAACGAATAATAAAAATCATCGTTTTATGCTGTTTTACGCGTTAAAACGCAGATTAAAGCTCAAAACGTGTTGTTTTGCTAAAATAAGCATTTTCAAGCATTTTAGATCGTTGAAATCGTTCAAATAGACGCAATATTAATAAAAACGAATAATAAAAATTTCGTCGTTTTATGCTGTTTTACGCGTTAAAACGCAGATTAAAGCTCAAAACGTGCTGTTTTGCTAAAATAAGCATTTTCAAGCAGTTTAGATCGTTGAAATCGTTCAAATAGAAGCAATATTAATAAAAAACATATAATAAAAATTCGTCATTTTTATGCTGTTTTACGCGTTTAAACGCAGTTTAAAAAGCTCAAAACTTGCTGTTTTGCTAAAATAAGCATTTTCAAGCATTTTAGATCGTTGAAATCGTTCAAATAAACGCAATAAAATAAAAACGAATAATAAAAATTTCGTCGTTTTTATGCTGTTTAACGCGTAAAACGCAGAATAAAGTTCAAAACGTGCTTTTTTTGCTAAAATAAGCATTTTCAAGCATTTTAGATCGTTGAAATCGTTCAAATAGACGCAATATTAATAAAAACGAATAATAAAAATTTCGTCGTTTTATGCTGTTTTACGCGTTAAAACGCAGATTAAAGCTCAAAACGTGCTGTTTTGCTAAAATAAGCATTTTCAAGCATTTTAGATCGTTGAAATCGTTCAAATAGAAGCAATATTAATAAAAACGAATAATAAAAATTTCGTCATTTTTATGCTGTTTTACGCGTTAAAACGCAGATTAAAGCTCAAAACGTGCTGTTTTGCTAAAATAAGCATTTTCAAGCAGTTTAGATCGTTGAAATCGTTCAAATAGAAGCAATATTAATAAAAACGAATAATAAAAATTTGTCGTTTTTATGCTGTTTTACGCGTTAAAACGCAGAATATAGTTCAAAACGTGCTGTTTTGCTAAAATAAGCATTTTCAAGCATTTTAGATCGTTAAATCGTTCAAATAGTAGCAATATTAATAAAAACGAATAATAAAAATGTGTTTTTATGCTGTTTTACGCGTTAAAACGCAGATTAAACTCAAAACCTGCTGTTTTGCTAAAATAAGCATTTACGATTTTAGATCGTTGAAATCGTTCAAATAGACGCAATATTAATAAAAACGAATAATAAAAATTTCGTCTTTTTATGCTGTTTTACGCGTTAAAACGCAGATTAAAGCTCAAAACGCTGTTTGCTAAAATAAGCATTTTCAAGCATTTTAGATCGTTGAAATCGTTAAATAGACGCAAATTAATAAAAAACGAATAAAAAAAAATTTTGTCGTTTTATGCTGTTTTACGCGTTAAAACGCAGATTAAAGCTCAAAACGTGCTGTTTTGCTAAAATAAGCATTTTCAAAATTTTAGATCGTTGAAATCGTTGAAATAGAAGCAATATTAATAAAACGAATAATAAAAATTTCGTTTTATGCTGTTTTGCGTTAAAACGCAGATTAAGCTCAAAACGTGCTTTTGCTAAAATAAGCATTTTCAAGCTTTTAGATCGTTGAAATCGTACAATAGACAATATTAATAAAAAAATAATAAAAATTTGTCGTTTTATGCGTTTATTACGCGTTAAAACGCAGATTAAAGCTCAAATGCTTTTTTTGCAAAATAAGCATTTTCTGCATTTTAGATCGTGAAATCGTTCAATGAAGCAATATTAAAAAAACGAATAATAAAATTCGTCGTTCTTAGCTTTTACGCGTTAAAACACAGATTAAAACTCAAAGCATTTTTGCTTAAAATAAAATTTAAGAAATTTTAATCGTTGAAATCGTTAAAATAAATCGATTTTTATGTTTACGAATAAAACGCGTTTATTAAACTGCTTTACGCGCTAAAAAGCAGTTTAAGCATTCTAGATCGTAAAATTTGCTAAAAAAGAATTTTAAATTTTAGATCGTTGAAATTAAAATAGTCGCGTATTAATTAAAAACGAATAATAAAAACTTGTCGTTTTTGCTGATTTACGCGTTAAAACGAAATTAAATCTCAAAATCGTTTCTAAAAAAGCATTTTCAAATTAGATTTAAAATCGTTCATTTATTATTTTAATTAAACAGATTAATAAAACGTCGTTTTATGCTATTTACGCTTAAAAGCAGTTTAAAGCTAAAATGCTTTTTTCAAAATAGAAGCATTTTACAACATTAAGATCGTTGAAATCGTTTAATGTTTGACGCATTAAAAATAAAAGGAATCAAAAATTCGTCGTTTTAAATAAGCTGTTTTACGCGTTAAAACCAGAATAAAGCTCAAAACGTGCAATTTTAAAATAAATTTTCTGCTATTTTAATCGTTGAAACGTTAAATAGACGCAATATTAATAAAAACGAATAATAAAAATTTCGTCGTTTTATGCTGTTTTACGCGTTAAAACGCAGAATAAAACTCAAAACGTGCTGTTTTGCTAAAATAAGCATTTTCAAGCATTTTAGATCGTTGAAATCGTTTAAATATAAGCAATATTAATAAAACGAATAATACAAAATTCGTCGTTTTTATGCTGTTTTACGCGTTAAAACGCAGATTAAAGCTCAAAACGTGCTGTATTGCTAAAATAAGCATTTTCAAGCATTTTAGATCGTTGAAAACGTTGAAATAGAAGCAATATTAATAAAAACGAATAATAAAAAATTCGTCGTTTTTATGCTGTTTTACGCGTTAAAACGCAGATTAAAGCTCAAAACGTGCTGTTTTGCTAAAATAAGCATTTTCAAGCATTTTAGATCGTTGAAATCGTTCAAATAGAAGCAATATTAATAAAAACAATAATAAAAATTCGTCGTTTTATGCTGTTTTACGCGTTAAAACGCAGATTAAAACTCAAAACGTGATGTTTTGCTAAAATAAGCATTTTCAAGCATTTTAGATCGTTGAAATCGTTCAAATAGAGCAATATTAATAAAACGAATAATAAAAATTTCGTCGTTTTTATGCTGTTTTATGCGTTAAAACGCAGATTAAAAGCTCAAAACGTGCTGTTTTGCTAAACTAAGCATTTCAAGCATTTCAGATCGTTGAAATCATTCAAATAGAGACAATATTAATAAAAACGAATAATAAAAATTCGTCGTTTTAAATGCTGTTTTTACGCGTTAAAACGCAGATTAAAGCTCAAAACGTGCTGTTTTGCTAAAATAAGCATTTTCAAGCATTTTAGATCGTTGAAATCGTTCAAATAGACGCAATAAAAATAAAAACGAATAATAAATAAAAATTCGTCATTTTTATGCTGTTTTACGCGTTAAAACGCAGATTAAAGCTCAAAACGTGCTGTATTTGCTAAAATAAGCATTTTCAAGCATTTTAGATCGTTGAAATCGTTCAAATAGACGCAATATTAATAAAAAACGAATAATAAAAATTTCGTCGTTTTTATGCTGTTTTACGCGTTAAAACGCAGAATAAAGCTCAAAACGTGCTGTTTTGCTAAAATAAGCATTTCAAGCATTTAGATCGTTGAAATCGTTCGAATAGAAGCAATATTAAAAAACGAATAATAAAAAATTCGTCGTTTTTATGCTGTTTTACGCGTTAAAACGCAGATTAAAGCTCAAAACGTGCTGTTTTGCTAAAATAAGCATTTTCAAGCATTTTCGATCGTTGAAATCGTTCAAATAGAAGCAATTAATAAAAACGAATAATAAAAATTCGTTGTTTTATGCTGTTTTACGCGTTAAAATGCAGATTAAAGCTCAAAACGTGCTGTTTTGCTAAAATAAGCATTTTCAAGCATTTTAGATCGTTGAAATCGTTCAAATAGACGCAATATTAATAAAATACGAATAATATAAATTTCGTCGTTTTATGCTGTTTTACGCGTTAAAACGCAGTTTAAAAAGCTCAAAACGTGCTGTTTTGCTAAAATAAGCATTTTCAAGCATTTTAGATCGTTGAAATCGTTCAAATAGAAGCAATATTAATAAAAACGAATAATAAAAAATTCGTCGTTTTATGCTGTTTTACGCGTTAAAACGCAGATTAAAGCTCAAAACGTGATGTTTTGCTAAAATAAGCATTTTCAAGCATTTTAGATCGTTGAAATCGTTCAAATAGACGCAATATTAATAAAAACGAATAATAAAAATTTCGTCGTTTTTATGCTGTTTTATGCGTTAAAACGCAGATTAAAGCTCAAACGGCTGTTTTGCTAAAATAAGCATTTCAAGCATTTCAGATCGTTGAAACATTCAAATAGAAGCAATATTAATAAAAACGAATAATAAAAATTCGTCGTTTTTAGCTGTTTTACGCGTTAAAACGCAGATTAAAGCTCAAAACGTGCTGTTTTGCTAAAATAAGCATTTTCAAGCATTTTAGATCGTTGAAATCGTTCAAATAGACGCAATAAAAATAAAAACGAATAATAAATAAAATTCGTCATTTTATGCTGTTTTACGCGTTAAAACGCAGATTAAAGCTCAAAACGTGCTGTTTTGCAAAAATAAGCATTTTCAAGCATTTTAGATCGTTAAATCGTTCAAATAGAAGCAATATAATAAAAACGAATAATAAAAATTCGTCGTTTTATGCTGTTTTACGCTAAATCGCAGATTAAAACTCAAAACGGCAGTTTTGCTAAAAATAAGCATTTTCAACATTTTTGATCGTTGAAATCGTTCAAAAGACGCAAATTAATAAAACAAATAATAAAAATTCGTCGTTTTTATGCTGTTTTACGCGTTAAAACGCGTTAAACTCATAACGCATGTTTTGCTAAAATAAGCATTTTCAAGCATTTTCAGATCGTTGAAATCGTTCGAAATCGAAGCAAAATAATAAAAATCGAATAATGAAAAATCGCGTTTCTATGCTTTTACGCGTTAAACGCAGATTAAAGCTCAAAACGTGCTGTTTTGCTAAAATAAGCATTTCAATCATTCTAGATCGTTGAAATCGTTCAAATAGACGCAATTAATAAAAACGAATAAAAAAATTCGCTTTTAGCTGTTTTACCGCTTTAAAAACGCAGATTAAAGCTCAAAACGTGCTGTTTTATAAAATAAGCATTTTCAAGCATTTTAGAGTTGAAATCTTTCAAATAGACGCAATATTAATAAAACGAATAATAAAAATTTCGCGTTTTAGCTGTTTTACGCGTTAAAAGCAGATTAAAGCTCAAAACGTGCTGTTTTGCTAAAATAAGCATTTTCTAGCATTTTAGATCGTTGAAATCGTTTAAATAGACGCAATTTAATAAAAAACAATAATTCGTCGTTTTATGTTGTTTTGGGTTAAAACGCAGATTTAAAAGCTCAAAACGTGCTGTTTTGCTAAAATAAGCATTTTCAAGCATTTTAATCGTTGAAATCGTTCAAATAGGATGCATTATAAAAAACGAAGAATAAAATTGTCGTTTTATGCTGTTTTACGCGTTAAAACGCAGATTAATCAAAACGTGCTGTTTTTAAAATAAGCATTTTCAAGCATTTTAGATCTTGAAATCGTTCAATAAAGCAATATTAATAAAAACGAATATTAAAATTGTCGTTTTATGTTGTATCGCGTTAAAATGCAGATTAAAGCTCAAACGTGATGTTTTGCTCAAAATAAGCATTTCAAGCATTTTAGATCGTTGAAATCGTTCAAATAGACGCAATATTGTAAAAACGAATAATAAAATTTTGTGGTTTTATGCTGTTTACGCGCGTTAAAACGCAGGATAAAGCTCAAAACGTACTGTTTTGCTAAAATACCAGCATTATCAAGCATTTTTAGATCGTTGAAATCGTTCAAATAGACGCAATATTAATAAAAACGAATAATAAAAATTTCGTCGTTTTTTATGCTTGTTTTACGCGTTAAACGCAGATTAAGCTCAAAACGTGCTGTTTTGCTAAAATAATCATTTATATATAATAAGCATTTACAAGCATTTAAGATCGTTGAAATCGTTTAAATAGAAGCAATATTGGCAAAAGCGAATAATAAAAAATTTGTCGTTTTTTATGCTGTTTTACGCGTTAAAACGCAGATTAAAGCTCAAAACGTGCTGTTTTTGCTAAAATAAAGCATTTTCAAGCATTTTAGATCGGTGGAAATCGTTTAAATAGACGCAATATTAATAAAAACGAATAATAAAAATTTGTCGTTTTTTATGCTGTTTACGCGTTAAAACGCAGATTGAAGCTCAAAACGTGCTGTTTTGCTAAATAAAGCATTTTTCAAGCATTTTTAGATCGTTGAAATCGTTCAAATAGACGCAATATTAATAAAAAACGAATAATAAAAAATTTGTCGTTTTATGCTGTTTTACGCGTTAAAACGCAGATTAAAGCTCAAAACGTCCTGTTTTTTGCTAAAATAAGCATTTTCAAGCATTTTTAGATCACGTTGAAATCGTTCAAATCGAAGCAATATTAATAAAAACGAATAATAAAAAATTCGTCGTTTTTATGCTGTTTTCGCGTTAAAACGCAGTTAAAGCTCCGCAAACGTGCTGTTTTTTGCTAAAATAAAGCATTTTCAAGCATTTTAGATCGTTGAAATCGTTCAAATAGAAGCAATATTAATAAAAACGAATAGTAAAAATTTGCGTCGTTTTTATGCTGTTTTACGCGTTAAAATGCAGATTAAAGCTCAAAACGTGATGTTTTGCTAAAATAAGCATTTTCAAGCATTTTTAGATCGTTTGAAATCGTTCAAATAGACGCAATATTAATAAAAACAAATAATAAAAATTTTGTCGTTTTATGCTGTTTACGCGTTAAAACGCAGATTAAAACTCAAAACGTGCTGTTTTGCTAAAATAAGCATTTTCAAGCATTTTTAGATCGTTGGAAATCGTTTCAAATAGAAGCAATATTAATAAAAATGAATAATAAAAATTCGTCGTTTTTATGCTGTTTTACGCGTTAAAACGCAGATTAAAACTCAAACGTGCTGTTTTGCTAAAATAAGCATTTTTCAAGCATTTTAGATCGTTGAAATCGTTCAAAATAGGCGCAATAAAATAAAAAACGGAGTAATAGAAATTTCGTCGTTTTTGCCGTTTTACGCGTTAAAACGCAGATTAAAGCTCAAAACGTGCTGTTTTGCTAAAATAAGCATTTTTTCAAGCATTTTAGATCGTTTGAAATCGTTCAAATAGACGCAATATTAAAAACGAATAATAAAAATTTCGTCGTTTTAATGCTGTTTTACGCTTTAAAACGCGATTAAAACTCAAAAGGTGCTGTTTTGCTAAAATAAGCATTTTCCAAGCGTACGAATCGTTGAAATCGTTCAAATAGACGCAATATTAATAAAAACGAATAATAAAAAATTCGTCGTTTTATGCTGTTTTACACGTTAAAGCAGATTAAAAGCTCAAAAGGTGCTGTTTTTGCTAAAATAAGCATTTTCAAGCATTTTAGATCGGGTGAAATCGTTCAAATAGAAGCAATATTAATAAAAACGAATAATAAAAATTTCGTCGTTTTTATGATGTTTTTACACGCGTTAAACGCAGATTAAAGTAAAACGTGCTGTTTTTGCTAAAATAAGCATTTTCAAAATTTTAGATTCAAATAGAAGCAATATTAATAAAAGAATAATAATAAAAATTTCGTCGTTTTTATGCTGTTTTACGCCGTTAAAACGCAGATTAAAAACTTCAAAACGTGCTGTTTTGCTAAAATAATCTTTTCAAGCATTTTATATCGTTGAAATCCCTCGTTCAAATAGACGCAATATTAATAAAAACGAATGATAAAAATTCGTCGTTTTTATGCTGTTTTACGCGTTAAAACGCGAATTAAAACTCAAAACGTGCTGTTTTGCTAAAATAAAGCATTTTCAAGCATTTTAGATCGTTGAAATCGTTCAAATAGACGCAATATTAATAAAAACGAATAATAAAGCATTTCGTCGTTTTTAAACTGTTTTACGCGTTAAAGCGCAGATTAAAAGCTCAAAACGTGCTGTTTTGCTTTAAAATAAGCATTTTCAAGCATTTTAGATCGTTGAAATCGTTCAAATGAAGCAATAATATTAATAAAAAACGGAATAATAAAAATTTCGTGTTTTATGCTTGTTTTACGCGTTAAAACGCAGATTAAAGCTCAAAACGCTGTTTTTGCTAAAATAAGCATTTTCAAGCATTTTTTTAGATCGTTGAAATCGTTCCAAGAATAGAAGCAATATTAATAAAAACGAATAATAAAAAATTCGTGTTTTATGCTGCTTTACGCGTTAAAACGCAGATTAAAGCTCAAAACGTGCTGTTTTGCTAAAATAATCATTTTTCAAGCATTTTTAGATCGTTGAAATCGTTTCCATTGGAGCGCAATATTAATAAAACGAATAATAAAATTTGGTCGTTTTTACATGCTGTTTTACGCGTTAAAACGCAGATTAAAGCTCAAAACGAGCTGTTTTGCTAAAATAAGCATTTTCAAGCATTTTTAGATCGTTGAAATCGTTCAAATAGACGCAATGGCAAAACGAATAATAAAAAATTTGTCGTTTTTTATGCTGTTTACGCGTAGGCGCAGATTAAAAGCTCAAAACGTGCTGTTTTGCTAAAATAAGCATTTTCAAACGAATCAGGTGAAATGTTCAAATAGACACAATATTAATAAAAACGAATAATAAAAATTTCGTCGTTTTATGTATTTTACGCGTTAAACGCAGATTAAAGCTCAAAACGTGCGCTAAAATAAGCATTTTCAAGCATTTTTATTAATAAAACAAATAATAAAATTTTGTCGTTTTAAATGCTGTTTTACGCGTTAAAACGCAGATTAAAGCTTCAAACGTGCTGTTTTCAAAATAAGCAATTTTAAGCATTTGATCGTTGAAATCGTTAATGAAGCATATTTAATAAAATGAATAATAAAATTCGTCGTTTTATGCTGTTTTACGCGTTAAAACGCAGATTTCCCAACGTGCTGTTTTGCTAAAATAAGCATTTTCAAGCATTTTAGATCGTGAAATCGTTCTAAATAGGCGCAATAAAATAAAACCGAATAATGAAAATTTCGTCGTTTTATGCTGTTTTACGCGTTAAAAGCATTAAAGCTCAAAACGTGTTTCTAAATAAAGCATTTTCAAAGCATTTTAGATCGGAAATTTCGTTCAAATAGACGCAAATTTAAAAACGAATAATAAAATTCTGTCGTTTTAATGCTGTTTTACGCTTTAAAACGCAGATTAAACCTGAAATGTTTTTCGCTAAAATAAGCATTTCAAGCATTTTAGATCGTTGATCGTTCAAATAGACGCATTTAAAAAGAATAAATAAATCGTCTTTTTAAAATGTGTTATTTTCAAAGCAGATTAAAGCTCAAACGTCTGCTTAAAAAACATTTTCAAGCATTTTAGATCGTTGAAATCGTTCAAATAGAAGCAATATTAATAAAACGTAAAAAAATCGTCGTTTTATGCTGTTTTCGCGTTAAAACGCAGATTAAAGCTCAAAAGTGCTTTTGCTAAAATAAGCATTTTCAAGCATTTTGATCGTTATCGTTCAATAGACGTAAATTAATAAAAAACGAATAATAAAAATTTTGTCGTTTATGCTTTTACGCGTTAAAACGCAGATTGAAACTCAAAAACGCTGTTTTTAAAAAAAGCATTTTCAAGCATTTTTAGATCGTTGAAATCGTTTCCGTAAACGCAATATAATAAAAACGAATAATAATTTCAAATTTAGCTTTTACGCGTTAAATCGGAGATTAGCTCAAAACGTGCTGTTTTAAGCAAAATAAGCATTTTACATTTTAGATCGTTGAAATCCGTTTAAAAGACGCAATATTAATAAAACGAATTAAAAATTTGTCGTTTTATGCGTTTTACGCGTTAAACGCAGATTAAAAAACGCTGTTTTGCTAAAAAAGCATTTTCAAGCTTTTAGATCGTTAAACGTTCAAATAAGACGCAATATTATAAAAACGAACAAAAAAATTCGTCGTTTTATGCTGTTTACGCGTTAAAACGCAGTTTTAAAGCTCAAAACGGCGTTTTGCAAAATAAGCATTTTCGCATTTTGGGATCGTTAAAGTCAAATGGGTATTAAAAAAAACGAATAATAAAAATTTTTTTATCCCCCAAAAAAC
>NW_027045947.1:0-39819 GCF_025399875.1 Dalotia coriaria | reverse complement strand
AAATGCGTAAAAAACTGCTTATTATTTAGCAAACAGCACGTTTTTAGTTTATTAACTGCGTTTTAACGGCAACAGAAATGAATATTCAATTTGAAATTTTCGCTCATGTTTTTCAGTTTCAACGATCTAAATGTTGAAATGCTTATTTAGCAAAACAGCACGTTTTGAGCTTTAACGCGTTTTAACGCAAAACAGCATAAAACGACGAATTTTTATTATTCGTTTTATTAATATTGCGTCTATTTGAACGATTTCAACGATCTAAAATGCTTGAAAATGCTTATTTTAGCAAAACAGCACGTTTTGAGTTTAATCTGCGTTTAACGCGTAAAACAGCATAAAACGACGAAATTTTATTATTCGTTTTATTAATATTGCGTCTATTTGAACGATTTCAACGATCTAATGCTTGAAAATGCTACGCGCAAAACAGCACGTTTTGAGTTTTAATCTGCGTTTTAACGCAAAACAGCATAAAAACGACGAAATTTTTATTATTCGTTTTATTAATATTGCTTCTTTGAACGATTTCAACGATCTTAAAATGCTTGAAAATGCTTATTTTAGCAAAACAGCACGTTTTGTTTTAATCTGCGTTTTAACGCGTAAAACAGCATAAAAACGACGAATTTTATTATTCGTTTTTATTATTGCTTATTTTGAACGATTTCAACGATCTAAAATGCTTGAAAATGCTTATTTTAGCAAAACAGCACGTTTTGAGTTTTAATCTGCGTTTTAACGCGTAAAACAGCATAAAAACGACGAATTTTTATTATTCGTTTTTATTATTTTGCTCTATTTGAACGATTTCAACGATCTAAAATGCTTGAAAATGCTTATTTTAGCAAAACAGCACGTTTTGAGCTTTTAATCTGCGTTTTAACGCGTAAAACAGCATAAAAACGACAAATTTTTATTATTCGTTTTATTAATATTGCGTCTATTTGAACGATTTCAACGATCTAAAATGCTTGAAAATGCTTTATTTTAGCAAAACAGCACGTTTTGAGCTTTAATCTGCGTTTTAACGCGTAAAAAGCATAAAACGACGAATTTTTATTATTCGTTTTTATAATATTGCTTCTATTTGAACGATTTCAAACGATCTAAAATGCTTGAAAATGCTTATTTTAGCAAAACAGCACGTTTTGAGCTTTATCTGCGTTTTAACGCGTAAAACAGCATAAAAACGACGAAATTTTTATTATTCGTTTTTCATTAATATTGCGTCCATTTGAATGATTTCAACGATCTAAAATGCTTTGAAAATGTTATTTTAGCAAAATAACAGCGCACGTTTTGAGCTTTAATCTGCGTTTAACGCGTAAAACATATGCCCGACAAAATTTTGCCGGTCGCGTTTTGCCAATGGTTTGCTTCACGCTAACGATTTCAAACGCATCGATCTAAAGCCGCTTGAAAATGTTATTTCCAGCAAAACAGTACCGCCTTTGAGCCGCACCTGCGTTTTAACGCAAAACAGCAACCACTAATTTTTATTATCTGCATAATATTGCTTCATCAACGATTCAACGACCAAAATGTAGTTTGAAAATGCCGGTTTTAGCAAACAGCACGTTTTAATCTGCGTTTTAACGCGTAAAATACGCACCACAAAATTTTTATTTTGCCCGCTTTAATTTACGCGCCCGCCTATTTAAACGATTTCAAACGATCTGCGCCGCTTTGAAAATGCTTTATTTTACAAAAACAGCACGTTTTGAGGCTTAACCTGCGTTTCAATCGCGTAAAACAGCATAAAACGACGAAAAACTTTACGGTCAGTTTTAATTAATATTGCGTCTATTTTGAACGGACAAATGATCTAAAATGCTGAAAATGCCGGTATTTTAGCAAACAGTACGCTTGAGCCTTATTCCGCGTTTTAACGCGTAAAACAAGCGTATAAAAACGACGAAATTTTATTATTCGCTTTTATTTTATTTCGCGTCTGGCCTGAACGACGCAAACGATCTAAAATGTTTTGCCGTTTCTTTAGCAAAACAGCACGTTTTGATTTTAATTCAGTGTTTGCGAACGGCAAAACAGCATAAAACGACGAAATTTATTATTCGTTTTTATTTTATTGCGTCTTATTTAAAACATCGCAAATCGATCTAAAATGCTTGAAAATGCGATATTTTACCGGTGCTAATGTTGAGCTTTTAAATCTGCGTTTTAACGCGTAAAACAGCATAAAAACGACGAATTTTTATTATTCGTTTTTATTAATATTACTGCTTCAGCTCTTGAACGATTTCAACGATCTTAAAATGCTTGCCGTTTATTTTATAAAATGCTACCGTTTGAGTTTTAATCTGCGTTTTAACGCGTGAAACAGCATAAAACTATCGAATTTTTATTATCTGTTTTTATTACTACGCTCTTATTTAAACGATTTCCCAAACGCATCTAAAATGCCGCTAGAAATGCTTTATTTTAAAAACAGCACGTTTTGAGGCTTTTAATCTTGCGCCTTTAACGCGTACATAAACGACGAAATTTCGTACAACGTTTTATTAATATTGCGCCCGGCCTGAACGATTTCAACGATCTGTACGCTGAAAAATGCTTATTTGGCTAAAACAGCACGTTTGAGCTTTATTCTGCGTTTTAATGCGTAAAGTCGCGATAAAAACATCAAAATTCTTTTTATTATCGTTTTTATTTTTACTGCGTCTATTTGAATGATTTAACGATCTAAAATGTTTGAAATGCTTTATTTAGCAAAACAGCACGTTTCGCCTTTAATCTGCGTTTTAACGCGTAAAACAGCATGTTCATGACGAATCTCTTTATTATTCGTTTTTATTTTAATATTGCTCGTATTTTAACGACTTCAACGATTCAAAATGCTTGAAAATGCTTACGAAAACAGCACGTTTTGTTTTAATCTGCGTTTTAACGCGTAAAACAGCATAAAAACGTAATAAACTTTTATTACTACGCTACGCCACGTTTCCGGCCTGGAACGCACCGATTTCCCAACGATCTAAATGCTCGGTAAAATGTTTATTTTGTGCTGTGCAAACAGCACGTTTTGAGTTTAATCTGCGCTTAACGCGTAAAACAGCATAAAATGACGAAAACCTTGCCATTCGCTTTTTATTAATACGGTGCCCGTCGCGGAACGATTTTACGATCTAAAATGCCGGAAAATGCTGCCATTTTCAGCAAAACAGCAACATTTGGCTTTTTATTCTGCGTTTTTACGGCAGCGTAAAACAGCAAAACACGCATAATCGTTTTTTCGCTTTATCGCGCCCATTTTAACGATTTCAACGATCTAAAAATGCTGAAAAATGCTTTATTTTAGCAAAATGCGCCTTTGTTTTCTTTAATCTCGCGTTTTAACGCGTAACAGCATAAAAACGACGAATTTTTATTATTCGTTTTTACACATTAGTTTCATTTGAACGGCAACGATCTAAAATGCTTTAAAATGCTTATTTTAGCAAAACAGTATCGTTTTGAGCTTAACTGCGTTTTAACGCGTAAAACAGCATAAAAAACGACGCAGCCTGGCTATTCGTTTATTAATATTGCGTCCATTTGAACGATTTCCAACGATCTAAAATGCTTGAAAAATGCTTATTTTAGCAAACAGCACGTTTTGAGCATTACAATCTGCGTTTTACCCGCAAAACAGCATAAAAATGACGAATTTTTTTTATTATTCGCTTTATTATTATTGGTTTTTATTTCCGTGAACGACTTCAACGATTCAAAATGCCGAAAATGCTTATTTGAAAACAGCATCGTTTTGAGCTTTTAACGCGTGCTCTTTAACGCGTAAAACATCATAAAACACTAAATCTTTTTATTATTCGTTTTTATTAATAATATTGCGTCTATTTTGAACAAACGAGATTTTCAACGATCTAAAATGCTTGAAAATGCTTTACCGCAGCAAAATGTTCCTTTTTGAGCGTTTCTTTAATCTGCGTTTTTAACGTAAAACAGCATAAAAACGACGAATTTTTATTATTCGTTTTTACCAATATTGCTTCGCATTTAAACGCATAACGATCTAAAATGCTTGAAAATGTTACTTTCAAAGCGAAAGTACGTTTTGAGCTTCGGCTCCGGCGTTTCGCGAACAGCATGTGTAAAACCGACCCACTTTTTATTATTCTTTTTTATTAATATTGCGTCTATTTGAACGATTTCAACGATCTAAATGCTTGATAATGCCTATTTTAGCAAAACAGCACGTTTTGAGTTTTAATCTGCGTTTTAAGCGTAAAACAGCATAAAAACGCAATTTTTATTATTGCTTTATTAATATTGTTTCTATTTGAACGATTTCAACGATCAAAAGATTTCAACGATCAAAATTTGAAAATGCTAATTTTAGCAAAAAGCGTTTTGAGCTTTAATCTGCTTTTAAGGGAAAAACAGCATAACAATGACTTTTTTATTATTGTTTTTATTAATAGTTCATTTGAACGATTCCAACGATCTAAAATGCTTGAAAATGCTTATTTTAGCAAAACAGCACTTTTTGAGCTTTTTGCGTTTTAACGCGTAAAACGATAAAACGACAATTTTTTTATTATTCTTTTTTTATTAATATTGCTTCTATTTGAACGTTTTCCCAACGATCTAAAATGCTTAAAAATGTTTAAGCAAAACAGCACGTTTTGATTTTATTCCGTTTTAACGCGTAAAACAGCATAAAACGGGGAAAATTTTTATTATTCTTTTTATTAATATTGCGTCTATATGAACGATTTCAACGATCAAAATGCTTGAAAATGTTTTTATTTTAGCAAAACAGCACTTTTTGAGTTTTAATCGCGTTTTAACGCGAAAACAGCAAAAAACGACAATTTTTTTTATTATTCTTTTTTTATTAATATTGCGCATTTGAACGATTTCAACGATATAAAATGCTTGTCTTATTTTAGAAAAAACATCACGTTTTGAGTTTAATCAGCTTTTTAACGCGAAAAACACATCACAAATTTTTTTATTACGTTTTTTTTAATAGCTTCTATTTGAACATTTCAACGATCAAAAAATGCAAAATGCTTTTTTTAGCAAAAAAAAGTTTTGATTTTTAATCTGCTTTTTAACGCGTAAAACAGCTCCCTTTTTTTTTTATTTTTTTTTTAAAATTCGCTATTTGAACATTTCAACGATCTAAAATGCGAGAAGCATTTTAGCAAAACAGCACTTTTTGAACTTTAATCTGCTTTTTTAACGCGTAAAACAGCATAAAAACGACAATTTTTTTATTATTCGTTTTTATTAATATTGCTTCTATTTGAACGATTTCAACGATCTAAAATGCTTGAAAATGTTTTTATTTTAGCAAAACAGCACTTTTTGAGTTTATTCTGCGTTTTAACGCGTAAAACAATAAAACGACAAAATTTTTTATTATTCTTTTTTTATTAATTTGCGTCTTTTGAACGTTTCACGATCAAAAAATGCGAAAATGCTTTTTTTAGCAAAACATCACGTTTTGATTTAATCTGCTTTTTAACGCGTCAGCATAAAATGACAAATTTTTTTTTTTCGTTTTTTAATATTTCTTCTATTTAAACGATTTAAAATCTAAAATGCTTGAAAATGCTTTTTTTGCAAAAAAAGCACGTTTTGAGCTTTAATCTGCTTTTTAACGCGAAAAACAGCATAAAAACGCAAATTTTTATTATTGTTTTTTTAAATATTGCTGCTATTTAACGACAACGATCTAAAATGCTTGAAAATGCTTATTTTAGAAAAAAACAGCACGTTTTGAGTTTTTAACCGTTTTAACGCGTAAAACATCTAAAAAAACGACAAATTTTTATTATTCTTTTATTAAAGGTCTATTTAAACGTTTACGTCAAAAATGCGAAAGAAAATTTGAAAAACACCCTTTTTGAGCTTTAATCGGTTTTAACGCGAAAACAGCAAAAAAAACGACAAAATTTTTTTATTATTGTTTTTATTAATATTGCGTCTATTTGAACGTTTCAACGATCAAAATGCTTAAAAATGCTTATTTTGAAAAAACAGCACTTTTTGAGCTTTAATCGCTTTTTAACGCGAAACGCATAAAACGCAATTTTTATTATTCGTTTTTATTTTTGTTTTTGCATTTAACGTCAAAAAATGCGAAAATGCTTATTTTAACAAAACAGCACGTTTTGAGCTTTATTCTGCGTTTTAACGCGTAAAACAGCAAAAAAAAACGCGAAATTTTTTTTTTTCCCTTTTTTATTAATATTGCTTTATTTGAACGATTTCAACGATCTAAAATGCGAAAATGCTTATTTGAGAAAAACACCCTTTTTTGATTTTTAATCTGCGTTTTAACGCGAAAAAGCTAAAAATGACAATTTTTTTTATTCTTTTTTTATTGATATTCTTCTATTTAAACTTTTAAACAATCTAAAATGCTTGAAAATGCTTTTTTTAGCAAAACAGCACTTTTTGAGTTTAACGCGTTTTAACGCGTAAAATACCCAAAAAACGACGAAATTTTTAATTTTTTTTTATTCATATTGTTTTTATTTAAGATTTCAACGATCTAAAATGCTTAAAAATGCTTTTTTTTAAAAACAGCACGTTTTTCTTTAATCTGCGTTTTAACACGTAAAACAGCATTAAAACGACGAATTTTTATTATTCGTTTTATTAATTTGCGTCTATTTGAACGATTTCAACGATCTAAAATGCTTGAAAATGCTTATTTTAGCAAAACAGCACGTTTTAGCATTAATCTGCGTTTTAACGCGTAAAACAGCATAAAAAACGACGAATTTTTTATTATTCGTTTTTTACACATAAGTTTCTATTTTGAACGATTTCAACGATCTAAAATGCTTGAAAATGCTTTTATTTTGAAGCAAAAACAGCACGTTTTGAGTTTTATTCTGCGTTTTAACGCGTAAACAGCATAAAAACGACGAAATTTCTTTATTATTCGTTTTTATTAATATTGCGTCTATTTGAACGATTTCAACGATCTAAAATGCTTGAAAATGTTTATTTTGAAGCAAAACAGCACGTTTTGAGCTTTTAATCTGCGTTTTAACGCGTGCAAAACAGCATAAAATGACGACCTCTTTTTTATTATTAGTTTTTATTAATATTGCTTCTATTTAAAACGATTTCAACAATCTAAAAATGCTTGAAAATGCTTATATTTTAAAGCAAACAGCATCAAGTCTTGAGCTTTTAATCTGCGTTTTAACGCGTAAAATAGCATAAAACGACGTAAAATTTTGGCCATTCGTTTTTTATTCATATTGCTTCTATTTGAACGATTTAAATGATCTAAAAATGCTTGAAAATGTTTGTTATTTTTAGCAAAACAGCACGTTTTGAGCTTTTAATCTGCGTTTTAACGCGTAAACAGCATAAAAAACGACGAATTTTTATTATTCGTTTTTATTAATATTGCGTCTATTTTGAACGATTAACGATCAAAAATGCTTGAAAATGCCTATTTTAGCAAAAAAAAAAAACAGCACGTGTTTTGAGCGACGAATTTTTTAATTATTCGTTTTTTATTAATATTGCGTCTATTTTGAACGATTTCAACGATTCAAAAATGCTTGAAATGCTTATTTTAGGCCAAACAGCACGTTTTGTTTTTATTCTGCGTTTTAACGCGTGCAGCACATAAAAAACGTGACGAAATTTTTATTATTCGTTTTATTATTATTGCGCTCATTTTTGAACGATTTCTTACGATCTAAAAATGCTTGAAAATACTTATATTTTAGCAAAACAGCACGTTTTGAGCTTTAATCTGCGTTTTAACGCGAAAAACAGCATGTAAAAACGACGAATCTTTTTATTATCTTCGTTTTTATTAATATTGCTTCTATTTGAACGATTTCAAAGATTCAAAAATGCTGAAAAAATGCTAATTTTAGCAAAACAAAGCACGTTTTGAGCTTTATTCTGCGTTTTAACGCGTAAAACAGCATAAAAACGATGTAAAATTTTTATTATTCGTTTTTATTAATATTGCGTCCATTTGAACGATTTCAACGATCTAAAATGCTTGAAAATGCTTATTTTACAAAACAGCACGTTTTTTGAGCTTTAATCTGCGTTTTAACGCGTAAAAACAGCATGTAAAATGACGAATTTTTATTATTCGTTTTTTATTAATATTGCTTCTATTTTGAACGATTTCAACGATCTAAAATGCTTGAAAATGCTTTATTTTAGCAAAACAGCACGTTTTGAGCTTTAATCTGCGTTTAACGCGTAAACAGCGATTTTTTATTATTCGTTTTTGCCATAATTGCGTCTATTTGAACGAGGATTTCAACGATCTAAAAATGCTTGGAAAATGCTTATTTTAAAGGCAAAACATCACGTTTTGAGCTTAATCAGCGTTTTAACGCGCGTAAACAGCATAAAAACGACGAAATTTTATTATTCGTTTTTATTAATATTGCGTCTATTTGAACGATTTCAACGATCCAAAATGCTTGAAAATGTTTATTTTAGCAAAACAGCACGTTTTTGAGCTTTAATCTGCGTTTTAACGCGTAAACAGCATAAAAACGACGAATTTTTATTATTCCGTTTTTATTAATATTGCTTCTATTTGAACGATTTCAACGATCTAAAATGCTTGAAAAATGCTTTATTTTAGCAAAACAGCACGTTTTGAGCTATAATCTGCGTTTTAACGCGCAAAAACAGCATAAAACGACGAATTTTTTACTATTCGTTTTATTAATATTGCGTCTATTTGAACGGATTTCAACGATCTAAAATGCTGAAAAATGCTTATTTTAGCAAAAACAGCACGTTTGAGCTTTTAATCTGCGTTTTAACGCGCGTAAAACAGCATAAAAACGACGAATTTTTTGTTATTCGTTTTATTAATATTTTCGCTTCTTATTTTGAAACGATTTCAACGATCTTAAATGCTCGAAATGCTTATTTTAGCAAAACAGCACGCCTTTTGAGTTTTATTCTGCGTTTTAACGCGTAAAACAGCATAAAAAACGACGAAATTTTTATTATTCGTTTTTATTAATAATATTGCGTCTATTTGAACGATTTCAACGATCTAAAATGTTTTGAAAATGCTTATTTTAGCAAAAACAGCACGTTTGAGTTTTAATCTGCGTTTTAACGCGTAAAACAGCATAAAATGACGAAATTTTTATTATTCGTTTTATTAATATTGCGTCTGGGCAAACTTAAGTAAACACTTACCGTACGCTATACCTGCCACACGCCACAAAACGATATTTTACGAAACTATTGCAGTCAATGCAAGTATTTGTCGCTCGGATGTGGATAGCTATTTCGACCATTAGAGGTCTCATCAGCACACCTACTACTTGACAAATACCGTACTGACCTCGCCATGGCTTATATACAACCGGCTTCATAATTCAAGACGCAGAAGTTTATTCAGCTCCACCTAACGGTGGAGACTGAAGTTAGCTCGCTAAAGCATAAGCATCGAAATGTACAATGGTGGTGGTAGGTACGAGAGGTGCGAGTATGCTGGCAAAGTTGGCAAACACTTACCGTACGCTATACCCCCTCACAATATCGCCAAAACGATATTTTACGAAACATTGCAAAGTCATCGTGCGCATTTGCCGCTTCCATGTGGATAGCTATTTCGACCATGAGAGGTCCTTACCGCTAACACCTACCGGGTTTGGACACTTCGCATTGACTCCGCATGGCTTATATACAACCGGGTTTATAATTCAAGACGCAGAAGTGGTTAATAGCTCCACCTAACGGTGGAGACTGAAAAGTTAGCTCAAGCAAGTATAAGATTGAAATACAATGGTAGGTAGTACGAGAGGGTGAGTATAATACTTCCCGCGTCTTGAATTATAATAGTTGTGGTTGGTGCGTTATGGTAGGTCAATGGTATCGTCGCCGTGTAGGTGCTGATGAGACCCTCTAATGGTCGAAATAGCTATCCACATCAGGCTTTGAGAAATACTTGCATTGATTCTTGCAATGGTTTCGTAAAATATCGTTTTGGTGATATTGTGAGGGTATAAAGTGCGCTGTGCAAGTGTTTACTTAACTACTTAGCTTATACTCACCCTCTCGTACTACCTACCATTGTATTTTTAATATTGCGGCCTTATTTGAACGATTTCAATGATCTTAAAAATGCTTGAAAATGCTTATTTTAGCAAAACAGCACGTTTTGAGTTTAATCTGCGTTTTATCGCGTAAAACAGCATAAAAACGTGACGAAATTTTTATTATTCGTTTTTATTAATATTGCTTCTATTTAAACGATTTCAACGATCTAAAATGCTTGAAAATGCTTATTTTAGCAAAACAGCACGTTTTGAGCCTAATCTGCATTTTAACGCGTAAACAGCATAATAACGGCCAAAATTTTTGGCCATTCGTTTTTATTCATATTGTCATTTGAACGATTTCAACGATCTAAAATGCTTGAAAATGCTTTATTTTAGCAAACAGCATCGTTTTGAGCTTTAATCTGCGTTTTAACGCGGTAAAACAGCATAAAATGACGAATTTTTTATTATCTTCGTTTTTATTAATATTGCTTCATTTAAAACGATTTCACCGATTCAAAATGCTTGAAAATGCTAATTTTGAAGCAAAACAGCACGTTTTGAGTTTTAATCTGCGTTTTAACGCAAAACAGCATAAAACGACGAAATTTTTTATTATTCGTTTTTATTCATATTGCTTCCTATTTAAACGATTTCAACGATCTTAAAATGTGTTTGAAAATGTTATTTTAGCAAAACAGCACGTTTTGAGCTTTAATTCAGGTTTTAACGCGCAAAACAGCGAATTTTTATTATTCGTTTTATTAATATTGCGTCTATTTGAACGATTGACGATCTAAAATGTTTGAAAAATGCTTTATTTTAAAGCAAAACATCACGTTTTGAGTTTTAATCAGCGTTTTACCGCGTAAAACAGCATAAAACGACGAAATTTTTTATTATTCGTTTTTATTAATATTGCGTCTATTTGAAACGGACAACGATCTAAAAATGCTTGAAAATGCTTTATTTTTAGCAAAACAGCACGTTTTGAGCTTTTAATCTGCGTTTTAACGCGTAAAACAGCATAAAACGACGAATTTTATTATTCGTTTTTATTAATATTGCTCTATTTTGAAACGATTTCAACGATCTAAATGCTTGAAAATGCTTATTTTAGCAAAAACAGCACGTTTTGAGTTTAATCGCGTTTTAACGCGTAAAACAGCATAAAAAACGACGAATTTTTACTATTCGTTTTATTAATATTGCGTCTATTTGAACGATTTCAACGATCTAAAATGCTGAAAATGCTTATTTTAGCAAAACAGCACGTTTTGAGCTTTAATCTGCGTTTTAACGCGTAAAACAGCATAAAACGACGAATTTTTTGTTATTCGTTTTTATTAATATTGCTTCTATTGAACGTGATTTCAACGATCTAAAATGCTTGAAAAGCTTATTTTTGCAAAACAGCACGTTTTGTGTGCTTTATTCTGCGTTTTCCGCGTAAAAAACAGCATAAAAACGACGTAATTTTTTATTATTCGTTTTTATTAATATTGCGTCTATTTGAACGATTTCAACGATTCAAAATGCTTGAAAATGCTTTATTTTAGCAAAACAGCACGTTTTGAGTTTTAATCTGCGTTTTAACGCGTAAAACAGCATAACAACGCAAATTTTTATTATTCGTTTTTTATTCATATTGCTTCTATTTTGAACGATTTCAACGATCTAAAATGCTTGAAAATGCTTATTTTAGCAAAACAGCACGTTTTGAGTTTTATTTCGCGTTTCACCCGCGTAAACAGCATAAAAACGTAATACCTTTTTATTATTCGTTTTATTAATATTGTTTCGTATTTGAAAGATTTCAACGATCTAAAAATGCTTGAAAATTTATTTTAAAGCAAAACAGCACGTTTTGAGCTTTAATTCGCGTTTTAACGCGTAAAACAGCATAAAAACGACGAATTTTTATTATTCGATGTTTATTAATATTGCGTCTATTTGAACGTGATTTCAACGATCTAAAATGCTTTTTGAAAATGCTTATTTTAGCAAAACAGCACGTTTTGAGCTTTAATCTGCGTTTTAACGCGTAAAACAGCGAATTTTTATTATTCGTTTTATTAATATTGCGTCCTATTTGAACGATTTCGACGATCTAAAATGCTTGAAAATGCTTATTTTAGCAAAACATCACGTTTTGAGTTTAATCAGCGTTTTAACGCGTAAACAGCAAAACGACGAAATTTTTATTATTCGTTTTTTAATATTGCGTCTATTGAACGATTTCAACGATCTAAAATGCTTGAAAATGCTTATTTTAGCAAAACAGCACTTTTTGAGCTTTAATCGCGTTTTAACGCGTAAAACAGCATAAAACGACGAATTTTTATTATTCTTTTTTTATTAATATTGCCTATTTGAACGATTTAAACGATCTAAAATGCTTGAAAATGCTTATTTTAGCAAAACAGCACGTTTTGAGCTTTAATCTGCGTTTAACGCGTAAAACAAGCATAAACACGAATTTACCTATTCGTTTTTATTAATATTGCGTCTATTTGAACGATTTCAACGATCTAAAATGCTTGAAAATGCTTATTTTAGAAAAACAGCACGTTTTGAGCTTTAATCTGCGTTTTAACGCGTAAAACAGCATAAAAACGACGAATTTTTGTTATTCGTTTTTATTAATATTGCTTCTATTTAACGGATTTCAACGACCCTAAAATGCTTGAAAATGCTTATTTTGCAAAACACCCGTTTTGGCTTTATTCTGCGTTTTAACGCGTAAAACAGCATAAAACGACGTAATTTTATTATTCGTTTTTATTAATATTGCGTCTTTGAACGATTTAAACGATCTAAAATGCTTGAAAATGCTTATTTTAGCAAAACAGCACGTTTGAGCTTTTAATCTGCGTTTTTAACGCGTAGCAGCATAAAACGACAAATTTTTACTATTCGTTTTTTTAATATTGCGTCTATTTGAACGATTTCAACGATCTAAATGTTTAAAATGCTTATTTTAGCAAAACACACGTTTTGAGTTTAATCTGCGTTTTAACGCGAAACGCATAAAACGACGAATTTTATTCGTTTTTATTAATATTTTTTTTTGGAACGATTTCAACGATCAAAATGCTGAAAATGCTTATTTTAAAAACAGCACGTTTTATTTATTCTGCTTTTTTAACGCGTAAACAGCTAAAACGACGAAATTTTTTATTATTCTTTTTTTTATTAATATTGCGTCTATTTGAACGATTTCAACGATCAAAATGCGAAAATACTTTTTTAGCAAAACCCCGTTTTGAGTTTTTAACGCGTTTTAACGCGTAAAACAGCATAAAAATGCAAATTTTATTTTCGTTTTATTAATATTGCGTCTATTTGAACGTTTTTCAACGATCTAAAATGCTTGAAAATGCTATTTTTAGCAAAACAGCACGTTTTAGCTTTAATCTGCTTTTAACGCGTAAAAAGCATAAAACGACGAATTTTTATTATTCGTTTTTTTATTAATATTGCGTCTTTTGAACGTTTAAACACTAAAATGCGAAAATGCTTTTTTTTGCAAAACAGCACGTTTTGAGCTTTATTCTGCGTTTTTAACGCGTAAAACAGCTAAAAACGACGTTTTATTATTCGTTTTTATTAATATTGCGTCTATTTGAACGATTTCAACGAAAATGCTTAAATCTTTTTTGCAAAACAGCCGTTTTGAGCTTTAATCTGCGTTTTAACGCGTAAAACAGCATAAAAACGACGAAATTTTTTATTTCTTTTTTTTAAATAATGTTCATTAAACGATTTCAAGATCTAAAATGCTTGAAAATCTTTTTTAGCAAAACAGCACGTTTGAGTTTTAATCTGCCTTTTAACGCGTAAAACAGCATAAAACGCAATTTTTATTAATCGTTTTATCCATATTGTTTATTTGAACGTTTCAACGATCTCATGCTTAAAAATCTTTTTTTAGCAAAACAGCACGTTTGAGTTTTAATCAGCGTTTTAACGCGTAAAACAACATAAACGACGAATTTTTGATTATTCGTTTTTATTAATATTGCGTCTTTTTGAACGATTTCAACGATATAAAATGCTTGAAAATGCTTATTTTAGCAAAACATCACGTTTTGAGCTTTTAATCAGCGTTTTAACGCGTAAAACAGCATAAAACGACAAAATTTTATTATTCGTTTTTATTAATATTGCGTCTATTTGAAGATTTCAACGATCTAAAATGCTTGAAAATGCTTATTTTAGCAAAACAGCACGTTTTGAGCTTTTAATGCGTTTTAACGCGTAAAACAACATAAAAACGACAATTTTTATTATTCGTTTTTATTAATATTGCTTCTATTTGAACGATTTCAACGATCTAAAATGCTTGAAAATGCTTATTTTAGCAAAACAGCACGTTTTGAGTTTTTATTCTGCGTTTTAACGCGTAAAACAGCATAAAACGACGAATTTTTTATTTTCGTTTTTATTAATATTGCTTCTATTTGAACAATTTCAACGATCTAAAATGCTTGAAAATGCTTATTTTAGAAAAAACATCACGTTTGGAAGTTTTAATCAGCTTTTAAACGCGTAAAAAAAAGCATAAAACGACAAAATTTTTTATTATTTTTTTATTAATTTTTCGTCTTTTTTGAACGATTTCAACGATCAAAAAATGTTGAAAAATGCTTATTTTAGCAAAACAGCACGTTTTAAACTTTAATCTGCTTTTTCGCGTAAAACAGCTTAAAAACGACAAAAATTTTTTATTTTTCTTTTTTATTAAATATTTTTATTTGAACGTTTTCCCAACGATCTAAAAGGGGAAAAAGTTATTTTAGCAAAACGGCACGTTTTAAAAGTTTTAAATTTCGCTTTTTTAACGCGTAAAACAGCAAAAAACGACTTTTTACACCGTTTTATTAAAAATTGCGCCTATTTGAACGATTTCAACGATCAAAAAATGGAAAATGCTTTTTTTTAGCAAAACAGCACGTTTTAAAAGTTTTAATCTGCGTTTTAACGCGTAAAACAGCAAAAAAAACGACAAATTTTTTTATTATTCGTTTTTTATTAATATTGCGTCTATTTGAACGATTTCAACAATCAAAAAGGGCAAAAATCCCCAAGCAAAACAGCACTTTTTGGGAGTTTTTAATCTCCCTTTTTAACGCGAAAAACACCCCAAAAACGACAAATTTTTATTAATCGTTTTTTTTTCCCCAAAAGCTTCTTTTTTGAACGTTTTTCAACGATCAAAAGCTTGAAAATGCTTATTTTAGCAAAACAGCACTTTTTTGGGGAAAATCGCGTTTTAACGCGTAAAACAGCATAAAAACGACGAATTTTGATTATTCATTTTTATTAATATTGCGTTTTATTTGAACGATTTCAACGTTTTCCCTTTGAAAATTTTTTATTTTAGCAAAACATCACGTTTTGTTTTCAGCGTTTTAACGCGTAAAACGGCATAAAAACGACGAAATTTTTTATTATTCGTTTTTATTAATATTGGGGTCTATTTGAACGATTTAAAGGGGATCTAAAATGCTTGAAAATGTTTTATTTTAGCAAAACAGCACTTTTTGAGTTTTTAATCTGCTTTTTAACGCGTAAAAAAAGCAAAAAAACGACGAATTTTTTATTATTCTTTTTTTATTAATATTGCTTCTATTTGAACGATTTCAACGACCCTTGGGTTTTGAAAATGCTTATTTTAGAAAAAACACCCGTTTTGGGGCTTTATTCCGTTTTAACGCGTAAAACAGCAAAAAAACGACAAATTTTTTTATTATTCGTTTTTTTTTAAATTTCCCTTTATTTGAACGATTTCAACGATCTAAAATGTTTCCCAAAATGTTATTTTAGAAAAACAGCACGTTTTGACCCATTCTGCGTTTTAACGCTTAAAACGGCTTAAAAACGACAAAATTTTTTATTATTGTTTTTATTAATATTGCGTCTTTTGAACGATTTCAACGATCAAAAAATGCTTTGAAAATGCTTATTTTAGCAAAACACCCGTTTTGAGCTTTAATCTGCTTTTTTAACGCAAAAAAACCTCCGACGAATTTTTATTATTCTTTTTTATTAATTTGCTTCTATTTAAACGATTTCAAGGGATCTAAAATGCTTGAAAATGCATTTTTTAGCAAAACAACTTTTTGAGTTTTAATCTGCGTTTTAACGCGTAAAAAAACATAAAACGACAAAAATTTTTTTATTTTTCCCGTTTTTATTCATATTGCTTTTTTGAACGATTTCAACGATCAAAAATGCGAAAATGCTTATTTTAGCAAAACAGCACGTTTTAAAAGCAATCTGCGTTTTAACGCGTAAAAAACAGCAAAAAAAACGACGAATTTTTTTTTTTTGTTGTTTATTAATATTGCGTCTTTTGAAGGGTTTAAACGATCAAAAATGCTTGAAAATGTTTATTTTAGCAAAACATACGTTTTGAGTTTTAACCCAGCTTTTTAAGGGTAAAACAACAAAAAACGACAAAATTTTTTATTATTCTTTTTTATTAATATTGCGTCTATTTGAACGATTTCAACGATCAAAAAATGTTGAAAATGCTTATTTTAGCAAAACAGCACTTTTTGAGCTTTAATCTCCCGTTTTAACGCGTAAAAAAACATAAAACGACAAATTTTTTTTATTATTGTTTTTATTAATTTTTCTTTCTATTTGAACGATTTCAACGATCTAAAAATGTTTTGAAAATGCTTATTTTGGCAAAACAGCACTTTTTGGGGCTTTTTCGCGTTTTAACGCGTAAAACAGAAAAAAAAAAACGAAGAATTTTTACTATTCTTTTTTATTAATACGTCTATTTTAAAACGATTTAAAATTTGATTTTTAAAATGTTTTGTTTTTTTTAGCAAAACAGCACGTTTTGAGTTTTTAATTTCGTTTTAAGGGTTAAAACAAAAAAAACGACGAATTTTTTTTTTCTTTTTTAAATTTATTGTTTCCCTTTTGAACGTTTCCAACGATCAAAATGCTTGAAAATCCCTTATTTTAGCAAAACAGCACGTTTTGAGTTTTTTTCCCCGGCGTTTTAACGCGTAAAACAGCAAAAACGACGAAATTTTATTATTCGTTTTTATTAATATTGCGTCTATTTGAACGTTTTCAACAATAAAAAAGGGCAAAAATGCATTTTGGAAAAACACCCGTTTTGAGTTTTATTCTGGGGGTTTTAACGCGAAAAAACCTTAAAAAGCGAAATTTTTATTATTCGTTTTTATTAATATTGCGTCAATTTGAACGATTTCAAGGGGATCTAAAATCCCGAAAATGTTTAAATTTTGAAAACACCCGTTTTGGGTTTTTAAATCGCTTTTAACGCGAAAAACGCAAAAAACGAGGGGGAAAATTATTCTTTTTTATTAATATTGTTTCCCATTTAAACGTTTAAGTTTAAAAATGCAAAAAACCTTTTTTGGAAAAACCCCTTTTTGAGTTTTTAATCCCCCCTTTTTAAACGCGTAAAACAGCAAAAAAACGAAAAATTTTTTTTAAAATCGTTTTTTTTATTCCCCTTCTTTTTTAAAAGGGTTCCAACGATCTACAATGCTTGAAAATGCTTTTTTAAACAAAACACAAGTTTTGAGCTTTAATCAGCGTTTTAACGCGTAAAAAAACATAAAAGACAATTTTTTTTTTTTCGTTTTTTTAAAAATTTGCGTCTATTTGAACATTTCAACGATAAAAAAATGTTGAAATGCTTTTTTAGAAAAACATCACGTTTTGAGCTTTAATCAGGGGGTTTTAAACGCGAAAAACAAAAAAAAACGAGGGGAAATTTTTTTATTCTTTTTTATTAATATTCCGCCCCTTTTGGGGAACGATTTCCCGTTAAAATGCTTGAAAATGCTTTTTTAGCAAAAGGCAATTTTTTTGAGTTTTTAATCTGTTTTTCGAAAACAAGGAAAACGACAAATTTTTTATTTTTCGTTTTTTTTTAATATTTTTATTTGAACGATTTCCGATCTAAAATGGGAAAATGCTTTTTTTGGCAAAACAGCACTTTTTTGAGTTTTATTCTGCTTTTTAACGCGTAAAAAAAAGCAAAAAAACGACAAATTTTTTATTGTTTTTTTTAAAAGGCTTTTTTTGGGAACGTTTTCAACGCCCAAAATTTTTAAAATCTTTTTTTTGGCAAAACGGCACGTTTTGGGGTTTTAATCGCGTTTTAACGCGTAAACAGCAAAAAAACGACAAATTTTTTATTATTCGTTTTAATTAATTTTGGGTCTATTTGAACGTTTTCCCAAGGTTTAAAAAATCCCTTTGCATTTTAGCAAACATCACTTTTTGAGTTTTTTCGGCTTTAACGCGTAAAACAGCAAAAAAACGACAAAATTTTTTATTATTCTTTTTTATTAATTTTTCCCCCCCATTTGAAAGGGTTTCCCGATCAAAAAATGCTTAAAACTTTTTTAAGAAAAAACCTTTTTTTGAGTTTTAAAATCTGCGTTTTAACGCGTAAAACAGCAAAAAAAAGGGCAATTTTTATTATTCTTTTTTATTAATATTGCTTCTTTTTTAAACGATTTCAACGATAAAATGCTTAAAAATGCTTTTTTTAAGCAAAACGGCCTTTTTGGAGTTTTTAACGCTTTTTAACGCGAAAAACGGCAAAAAAAACGACAAATTTTTTTACTATTCTTTTTTATTAATATTGCGTTCTTTTTTAAAACGATTTCAACGATCTAAAATGCTTAAAAAATGTTTTTTTGGAAAAACAGCACGTTTTGAGTTTTTAATCTGCTTTTTTAACGCGTAAAAAACATAAAACGACAAATTTTTAATTATTTTTTTTATTAATATTCTTCTTTTGAACGATTTAAACGATCAAAAAATGCTTAAAAATGCTTATTTTTTAAAAAAACAGCACGTTTTGATTTTTATTCTGCTTTTTAACGCGAAAAACAACAAAAAAAGAAAAATTTTTTATTATTCGTTTTTTTTTAAATTTTTGCGCCCATTTGAAGGGTTTCCCGACCGGGGGCGGGGTGCGGCAAAACCCCTTTTGGGTTTGGGGGTTTTTTAAACGCGAAAAACAGCATAAAAGACTTAAAATTTTTATTATTCGTTTTTATTAATATTGCTTTTTATTTAAACGATTTCAACGATCTAAAATGCTTAAAAAATGCTTATTTTAGCAAAAAGAACTTTTTGAGTTTTTAATCTCCCTTTTAACCGCGAAAAACAGCATAAAAACGAAAAATTTTTTATTAATCGTTTTTTTTTCCCCATAGCTCTATTTGAACGTTTTTCCGTCTACAAGGGCGAAAATGCTTTTTTTTAGCAAAAACGATTTTGAGCTTTAATCAGCGTTTTAACGCGTAAAACAGCATAAAACGACAAATTTTTTATTATTCTTTTTTTATTAATATTGCGTCTATTTGAACGATTTAACGATAAAAAATTTGAAAATGGTATTTTAAAAAAATCACGTTTGAGCTTTAATAAACGTTTTAACGCGTAAAAAAACAAAAAAAACGAGAAATTTTTATTATTCGTTTTTATTAATATTGCGTCTATTTGAACGATTTCAACGATCTAAAATGCTTGAAAATGCTTATTTTAGCAAAACAGCACGTTTTGAGCTTTAATCTGCGTTTTAACGAAAAACAGCATAAAAATGACGAATTTTTATTATTCGTTTTTATTAATATTTAGCTATTTAAACGATTTCAACATCTAAAATGCTTGAAAATCTTATTTTAGCAAAACAGCACGTTTTGAGCTTTAATCTGCGTTTTAACGCGTAAAACAACATAAAACGACAGAATTTTTATTATTCGTTTTTTATTCATATTGCTTCTATTTGAACGATTTCAACGATTTAAAATGCTTGAAAATGCTTATTTTAGCAAAACAGCACGTTTGAGCTTTAATCTGCGTTTTAACGCGAAAAACAGCATAAAACGACGAATTTTTATTATTCGTTTTTATTAATATTGCGTCTATTTGAACGATTTCAACGATCTAAAATGCTTGAAAATGCTTATTTTAGCAAAACAGCACGTTTTGAGGCTTTAATCTGCGTTTTAACGCGTAAAATACAAAAAAACGACGAATTTTTATTATTCGTTTTATTAATACGCGTCTATTTGAACATTTCAACGATTTAAAATGCTTGAAAATGCTATTTTAGCAAAACAGCACGTTTTGAGCTTTATTCTGCGTTTTAACGCGTAAAAAAACATAAAACGACGAAATTTTTATTATTCTTTTTTATTAACATTGCGCCCATTTGAACGATTTAAACGATCTAAAATGCTTGAAAATGCTTATTTTAGCAAAACAGCACGTTTTGAGCTTTATCTGCGTTTTAACGCGTAAAACAGCATAAAAACGACGAATTTTATTATTCGTTTTTATTAATATTGCTTCTATTTGAACGATTTCAACGATCTAAAATGCTTGAAAATGCTTATTTTAGCAAAACAGCACTTTTTGAGCTTTATTCTGCGTTTTAACGCGTAAAACAGCATAAAACGACGAATTTTATTATTCGTTTTTATTATTATTGCTTCTATTTGAACGATTTCAAGAGGCTGAAATGCTTCAAAATGCTTATTTTAGCAAAACAGCACGTTTTGAAGCTTTATTCTGCGTTTTGACGCGAAAAACAGCATAAAACGACGAATTTTTATTATTCGTTTTTATTAATTGCGTCTATTTGAACGATTTCAACGATCTAAAATGCGAAAATCTTATTTTAGCAAAATAGCACGTTTTGAGCTTTAATCTGCGTTTTAACGCGTAAAACAGCAAAAAAATGCGAATTTTTATTATTCGTTTTTTTTTATTAATACTGCTTCTATTTAAACGATTTCAACGATCTAAAATGCTTGAAAATGCTTATTTTAGCAAAACAGCACGTTTTGAGTTTTTAATCTGCGTTTTAACGCGAAAAACAACATAAAATGACAATTTTTATTATTCGTTTTTATTAATATTGCTTCTATTTGAACGATTTCAACGATCTAAAAATGCGAAAATGCTTATTTTAGCAAAACACCCGTTTTGAGCTTTAATCAGCGTTTTTAACGCGTAAAACAACAAAAAAATGATGAATTTTTATTATTCGTTTTTATTAATATTGCTTCTATTTGAACGATTTCAATGATCCTAAAATGCTTATTTTAGCAAAACGTACGTTTTGAGTTTTTAATCTGCGTTTTAACGCGTAAAACAACATAAAACGACAATTTTTTATTATTCGTTTTTATTAATATTGCTTCTATTTGAACGTTTAAACGATCTAAAATGCTTGAAAATGCTTATTTTAGCAAAACAGCACGTTTTGAGGCTTTATTCTGCGTTTTAACGCGTAAAACAGCATAAAACGACTAAATTTTTATTATTCTTTTTTTATTAATATTGCGTCTATTTGAACGATTTAAACGATCTAAAATGCTTGAAAATGCTTATTTTAGCAAAACACGCCGTTTTGAGTTTTTAATCTGCGTTTTAACGCGTAAAACAGCAAAAAAATGACGAATTTTTATTATTCGTTTTTATTAATATTGCTTGTATTTAAACGATTTCAAGGGATCTAAAATGCTTGAAAATGCTTATTTTAGCAAAACAGAAACCCGGAGCTTTAATCTGCGTTTTAACGCGTAAAACAGCATAAAAACGACGAATTTTTATTATTCGTTTTTTATTAATATTCTTCTATTTGAACGATTTCAACGATCTAAAATGCTTGAAAATGCTTATTTTAGCAAAACAGCACTTTTGAGCTTTAATTCGTTTTAACGCTAAAACACATAAAACGACGAATTTTTATTATTCGTTTTTATTAACGATTTCACGATCTAAATGCTTAAAATCTTTTTAGAAAATGCTATTTTGAGCTTAATCTGCGTTTTAACGTTTAAACCTAATAACGACGTAATATATTATTTATTAATATTCTTTATTTAACGTTTAACGATCTAAAGCTTTTGAAAGCATTTAACACAACGTTTGACTTTAAAATCTCTATTTAGTAAACAAAACAGGACTTTTATCTTTTTCGTTTTAAAAAATAAATCTAGAATTTTATTATTCTATTTTGAAAATGCTCTATTTGAAACGATTTCAACGCTTTAAAATGCTTAAATGCTATTTAGCAAAACAACGAGTTTTTATTTGTTTTAACGCTAAAAATTTATTGAGATTTTTAATTATCTCAATGTTGAAAATGCTTCATTTTGCGAAAGCATTTTGACTAATTCTGATGCTTTAAATCGTAATACACATAAAAGACGATTTTATATTGTTTTTATTATATTACGTCTTTAACGATTTAAACGATCTAAAATGTTTCATAATCTTTATTTTACATTACAACGTTTAACGTTTAATTGCGTTTAAACGCGTTAAGCAAAAAACGAATTTTTTATTCGTTTTATTAACTTGCTATTTAAAACGATTTAAGTTAAAATTGTTAAAATGTTATTTAGCTTTCTATTTGAACGTTTTGAGCTTTAATCTGCGTTTTAACGCGTAAACAGCATAAAATGACGAATTTTTATTATTCGTTTTATTAATATTGCTTCTATTTAAACGATTTCAACGATCTAAAATGCTTGAAAATGCTTATTTTAGAAAAAACAGCACGTTTTGAGCTTTAATCTGCGTTTTAACGCGTAAACAGCATAAAACGACGAATTTTATTATTCGTTTTTGAATTAATATTCTTCTATTTGAACGATTTCAACGATCTAAATCGTTTGAAAATGCTTATTTTAGCAAAAACAGCACGTTTTGAGTTTAATCTGCGTTTTAACGCGTAGAACAGCATAAAACGACGAAATTTTATTATATCGTTTTTATTAATATTGCGTCTATTTGAACTTTCAACGATCTAAATGCTTGAAAATGCTTATTTTAGCAAAACAGCATGTTTTGAGTTTAATCTGCGTTTTAACGCGTAAAACAGCAAAAAAATGACGAATTTTTTATTATTCTTTTTATTAATATTGTTTCTATTTAAACGATTTCAAAACCCCAAAATGCTTGAAAATGCTTATTTTAGAAAACAGCACGTTTTGAGCTTTTAATCCGCTTTAACGAGTAAAACAGCATAAAGACGACGAAATTTTATTATTCGTTTTATTCATATTGCTTTATTTGAACGTTTAAGATCTAAAATGCTTGAAAATGCTTTATTTTAGCAAAACAGCACGTTTTGAGCTTTTAATCTGCGTTTTAACGCGTAAAACACCCATAAAACGACGAATTTTTATTATTCGTTTTTATTAATATGCGTCATTTAAAACGATTTAAACGATCTAAAATGCTTGAAAATGCTTTTTTTTAGCAAAACAGCACGTTTGAGTTTTAATCTGCGTTTTAAACGCTAAACGATAAAACGAAATTTTATTATTTTTTTTATTAATATGCTTCTATTTAAACTTTCAACGATCTAAAATGTGAAAATGCTTATTTTAGCAAAACAGAAAGTTTTGAGCTTTTAATCTGCGTTTTTAACGTAGAACAGCATAAAAACGACGAAATTTTATTATTCTTTTTTTATTAATATTCGTCTATTTAACGCTTTCAACGATCTAAAAGCTTAAAATGCATTTGCAAAACAGCATGTTTTGAGCTTTAATCTGCTTTAACGCGTAAAACGCATAAAAACAAAAATTTTTATTATTCGTTTTTATTAATATTGTTTTATTTGAAGGGATTTCAACGATCTAAAATGCTTGAAAATGCTTATTTTAGAAAACAGCACGTTTTGAGTTTAATCTGCGTTTTTAACGCGTAAAACAGCATTAAAAACGACAAATTTTTTTCCCGTTTTATTAATATTGCGTCTATTTGAACGATTTCAACGATCTAAAATGTTGAAAATGCTATTTTAAAAACAGCACTTTTTGAGCTTTAATCAGCGTTTAACGCTAAAAGCATAAAAACGACGAAATTTTATTATTCGTTTTATTAAATTGCGTCTATTTGAACAATTTCAACGATCTAAAATGCTTGAAATGCTTATTTGAAAAGCACGTTTTGAGCTTTAACTGCGTTTTAACGCGTAAACAGCATAAAATGACGAATTTTTTTATATTCGTTTTTTTAATATTGCTTCATTTAAACGATTTCAACAACCTAAAATGCTTGAAAATGTTAAATTTTAAAAGCAAAACAGCACGTTTTGAGCTTTAATCTGCGTTTTAACAAAAACAGCATAAAACGACAAATTTATTTATTCGTTTTTATTCATATTGCTTCTATTTAACGATTTCAACGATCTAAAATGCTTGAAAATGCTTTTTAGCAAAACAGCACGTTTTGAGTTTTTAATCTGCGTTTTTAACGCGTAAAACAAAAAACGACAATTTTTTTTATTCGTTTTTATTAATATTGTCTATTTAAAACGATTTCAACGATCAAAAAATGCTTGAAAATGCTTATTTTAGCAAAAAAAGCACGTTTTGAGCTTTAATCTGCGTTTTAACGCGTAAAACAGCATAAAAACGACGAATTTTTATTATTCGTTTTTATTAATACTGCGTCTATTTGAAGGGATTTCAACGATCAAAATGCTTGAAAATCCCTTATTTAGCAAAACAGCACGTTTTGAGTTTTTAATCTGCGTTTTAACGCGTAAAACAGCATAAAACGACGAATTTTTATTATTCGTTTTTTATTAATATTGTTCATTTAAACGATTTCAACGATCTAAAATGCTTGAAAATGCTTATTTTAGCAAAACAGCACGTTTTGAGCTTTAATCTGCGTTTTAACGCGTAAAACAGCATAAAAACGACAAAAATTTTTTATTATTCGTTTTTATTCATATTGCTTCTATTTGAACGATTTCAACGATCTAAAATGCTTGAAAATGCTTATTTTAGCAAAACAGCACGTTTTGAGCTTTAATCTGCGTTTTAACGCGTAAAATAGCATAAAAACGACGAATTTTTATTATTCGTTTTTATTAATATTGCGTCTATTTGAACGATTTCAACGATCTAGAATGCTTGAAAATGCTTATTTTAGCAAAACATCACGTTTTGAGCTTTTAATCAGCGTTTTAACGCGTAAAACAGCATAAAACGACGAAATTTTTATTATTCGTTTTTATTAATATTGCGTCTATTTGAACGATTTCAACGATCTAAAATGCTTGAAAATGCTTATTTTAGCAAAACAGTACGTTTTGAGCTTTTAATCTGCGTTTTAACGCGTAAAACAGCATAAAAATGACGAATTTTTATTATTCATTTTTTTTATTAATACTGCTTCTATTTGAACGATTTAAACGATCTAAAATGCTTGAAAATGCTTATTTTAGCAAAACAGCACGTTTTGAGCTTTTATTCTGCGTTTTAACGCGTAAAACAGCATAAAACGACTAGAATTTTATTATTCGTTTTTTATTAATATTGCGCCTATTTGAACGATTTCAACGATCTAAAATGCTTGAAAATGCTTATTTTAGCAAAACAGCACGTTTTGAGCTTTTAATCTGCTTTTTAACGCGTAAAACAGCATAAAATGACGAATTTTTTATTATTGGTTTTATTAATATTGCTTCTATTTAAACGATTTCAACGATCTAAAATGCTTGAAAATGCTTATTTTAGCAAAACAGCACGTTTTGAGCTTTAATCTGCGTTTTAACGCGTTAAACAGCATAAAAACGACGAATTTTTATTATTCGTTTTTATTAATATTGCTTCTATTTGAACGATTTCAACGATCTAAAATGCTTGAAAATGCTTATTTTAAGCAAAACAGCACGTTTTGAGCTTTAATCTGCGTTTTAACGCGTAGAACAGCATAAAACGACGAAATTTTATTATTCGTTTTTATTAATATTGCGTCTATTTGAACGCTTTCAACGATCTAAAATGCTTGAAAATGCTTATTTTAGCAAAACAGCATGTTTTGAGTTTTTAATCTGCGTTTTAACGCGTAAAACAGCATAAAACGACGAAATTTTATTATTCGTTTTTATTAATATTGTTCTATTTGAACGATTTCAACGATCTAAAATGCTTGAAAATGCTTATTTTAGCAAAACAGCACGTTTTGAGCTTTAATCTGCGTTTTAACGCGTAAAACAGCAAAAAAACGACAAATTTTTATTATTCGTTTTATTAATATTGCGTCTATTTGAACGATTTTAACGATCTAGAATGCTTGAAAATGCTTATTTTAGCAAAACATCACGTTTTGAGCTTTAATCAGCGTTTTAACGCGTAAAACAGCAAAAAAACGACGAAATTTTTATTATTCGTTTTTTTTAATATTGCGTCTATTTGAACGATTTCAACGATCTAAAATGCTTGAAAATGCTTATTTTAGCAAAACAGTACGTTTTGAGCTTTAATCTGCGTTTTACGCGTAAAACAGCATAAAACGACGAAATTTTATTATTCGTTTTTATTAATATTGCGTCTATTTGAACGATTTCAACGATCTAAAATGCTTGAAAATGCTTATTTTAGCAAAACAGCACGTTTTGAGCTTTCATTCTGCGTTTAACGCGTAAAACAGCATAAAAACGACGAAATTTTTTATTATTCGTTTTTATTATTATTGCGCTCTATTTGAACGATTTCAACGATCTAAAATGCTTGAAAATGCTTATTTTCGCAAAACAGCACGTTTTGAGCTTTAATCTGCGTTTTAACGCGTAAAACAGCATAAAATGACGAAATTTTTATTATTCGTTTTTATTAATATTGCGTCTATTTGAACGATTTCAACGATCTGAAATGCTTGAAAATGCTTATTTTAGCAAAACAGCACGTTTTGAGCTTTTAATCTGCGTTTTTAACGCGTAAAACAGCATAAAACGACGAATTTTTATTATTCGTTTTTTATTAATATTGCTTCTATTTGAACGATTGCAACAATCTAAAATGCTTGAAAATGCTTATTTTAGCAAAACAGCACGTTTTGAGCTTTATTCTGCGTTTTAACGCGTAAAACAGCATAAAAACGACGAAATTTTTATTATTCGTTTTTATTAATATTGCGTCTATTTGAACGATTTCAACGATCTAAAATGCTTGAAATGCTTATTTTAGCAAAACAGCACGTTTTGAGCTTTAATCTGCGTTTTAACGCGTAAAACAGCATAAAACGACGAATTTTTATTATTCGTTTTTATTAATATTGCTTCTATTTGAACGATTTCAACGATCTAAAATGCTTGAAAATGCTTTTTTTAGCAAAACACAGTTTTTGAGCTTTAATCGCTTTTAAGGGGAAAAACAAAAAAAAAAATTTTTTTATTTTTTTTATTAATATTCCCCTTTAAATTTTCAAATCAAATTTAAAAAACTTTTTTGGCAAAACCCCTTTTATTTTTAACTTTTTTAACGCGAAAAAAAAAAAGGGTTTTTTTTTTTGTTTTATTAATTTCTTCATTTGAACCTTTAACGATTAAAAATTCGAAAAGCTTAAGCAAAAAGACGTTTTATTAATTCTTTTTAAAATAAAAAGCAAAAAACGCGTTTTTTAATCTTTTTTAAAAACTTTTGAAAAATTTGATAAAATGCTTAAAAGCCTAAGCAAAAAAAAATTTTTTTTTATTTTTTTAATTGCTTTTAACCCCCAAAAAACCGCTAAAAGCTTTTTTTAACCCTTTTATTAATTTGTTTTTTAAAACTTTAACACAAAAAAGGAAAAATTTTTATTTTGAAAAAATTTAGCTTTTTTGCTTTTAAACCCAAAAGCAAAAAACAAAAAACGTTTTTTTTTTTGTTTTCTTTTAACTTTTAAACACCCAAAAATTTTTATTTTCCAAAAAATTTTAGCTTTATTTGCGTTTTAACGGAAAACAAAACAAAAAGCAAATTTTAACGTTTTAAAATTTTGCGTTTTAACGACCAACTTTAAAAGCAAAATTTATTTTAAAAAGCCTTTTGGTTTAACCGGTTTTAAGCTAAAACCCCAAAAAAAACGAATTTTTTTATTCTTTTTTTTAAAAAAGGCTTTTTTAAAAACCGATTTAAATCTTATTAAATCTTATTTTAAAAAACCATTTTTAGTTTAAGGTTTTTAAAAACGAAAACAGCTAAAAATGACGAAAATTTTTCGTTTTTTTTATTGTTTTTTTTAAATTTCCATTAAAATGTTAAAATTTTTTTTTTTAGAAAAAAGGTTTTTTAGCAACGCGTTTTAAGCTAAAACGTTTTAAAACGCAAAAATTTTTTTTTATTTTTTTTTTATTTGCATTTAACGATTTAAATTTTAAAATGTTTTTTTGAAAACCCCTTTTAGAATTTTGGTTTTAAGCAAAAACAAAAACGACGTTTTTTTATTCGTTTTTTAATATTGCTTTTTTTGAACGATTTCAACGATCAAAATGCAATGTTATTTTAGCAAAACACACGTTTTGAGCAATCGCTTTTTAACGCGTAAAACGCATAAAACGACAAAATTTTTTTATTATTCTTTTTTTTATTAATATTCCCGTCTATTTGAACATTTCAACGATCTGCTTGAAATCTTATTTTAAAAACACACGTTTTGAGCTTTAATCGCTTTTTTAAGGGAAAAACACAAAAACGACAAATTTTTTTATTATTCGTTTTATTTTTTTTCTTTTGAACGATTTCAACGATCAAAAAAGTTTTGAAAATGCTTATTTTAGCAAAACAGTACGTTTTGAGTTTTTATTCTGCGTTTTAACGCGTAAAACAGCATAAAAAAAACGACGAAATTTTTATTATTCGTTTTATTAATATTGCGCCTATTTGAACGATTTCAAATCGATCTAAAATGCTTGAAATGCTTATTTTAGCAAAAACAGCACGTTTTGAGCTTTAATCTGCGTTTTAACGGCAAAACAAGTTAATAAAACGTAATGAAATTTTTATTATTCGATTTTATTAATATTGCCTCTATTTAAACGATTTCAACGATCTAAAATGCTTGAATTATGCTTATTTTAGCAAACAGCACGTTTTGAGCTTTAGTCTGCGTTTTAACGGCGTAAAACAGCATAAAACGACAAATTTTTATTATTCGTTTTTATTCATATTGCTTCTATTTGAACGTGATTTCAACGATCTAAAATGCTTGAAATGCTTTATTTTTAAAGCAAAACAGCACGTTTTGAGCTTTTTAATCAGCGTTTTAATCGCGTAAACAGCATTAAAACGACGAATTTTTTATTATTCGTTTTTATTAATATTGCGTCTATTTGAAACGACAAACGATATAAAATGCTTGAAATGCTTATTTTAGCAAAAACATCACGTTTTGAGCTTTAATCAGCGTATTAACGCGAAAACAGCATAAAAACGACGAAATTTTTATTATTCGTTTTATTAATATTGCGTCTATTTGAATGTGGATTTCAACGATCTAAAATGCTTGAAAAATGCTTTATTTTAGCAAAACAGCACGTTTTGAGTTTTAATCTGCGTTTTAACGCGTAAAACAGCATAAAAACGACGAATTTTTATTATTCTGCTTTTATTAATATTGCTCTATTTGAACGATTTCAACGATCTAAAATGCTTGAAAATGCTTATTTCAGCAAAAACAGCACGTTTTGAGCTTTTAATCTGCGTTTTAACGCGCAAAACAGCATAAAAACGACGAATTTTTGTATTATTCGTTTTATTAATATTGCGTCTATTTGGAACGATTTCAACGATCTAAAATGCTTCTGAAAATGCTTATTTTGTGCAAAACAGCACATTTGAGTTTTAATCTGCGTTTCTTTAACGTAAACAGCATAAAAACGACGAATTTTATTGTTCGTTTTTATTAATATTGCTTCTATTTGAACCATTTCAACGATCTAAAAATGCTTGAAAGTAAATGCCTATTTCAGCAAAACAGCACGTTTTGAGCTTTTTAATCTGCGTTTTAACGCGAGCATAAATACGAATTTTTTTATTATTCGTTTTTATTACCAATATTGCGTCTACTTGAACGATTTCCCAACCGATCGTACGCGTTGAAAATGCCTATTTTAGCAAAAAACAAAGCACGTTTTGAGTTTTAATCTGCGTTCTTTAACGCGTAAAAACAGCATAAAAAAAAACGACGAATTTTTATTATTCGTTTTTATTACTATTGCTTCTATTTGGAACGATTTCAACGATCTATTATGCTTGAAAATGCTTATTTTAGCAAAACAGCACTTTTGAGTTTTAATCTGCGTTTTAACGCGTAAAACAGCATAAAAACGACGAATTTTTATTATTCGTTTTTATTAATATTGCGTCTATTTGAACGATTTCAACGATCTAAAGGTTTGAAAATGCTTATTTTAGCAAAACATCACGTTTTGAGTTTTAATCAGCGTTTTAACGCGTAAAAACAAAAAAACGACGAAATATTTATTATTCGTTTTAATTATTGCGTCTATTTGAACGATTTCAACGATTTTAAAATGCTTGAAAATGCTTATTTTAGCAAAACAGCACCTTTTGAGCTTTTAATCTGCGTTTTAACGCGTAAAAACAGCATAAAACGACGAATTTTTATTATTCGTTTTTATTAATATTGCTTCTATTTGAACGATTTCAACGATCTAAAATGCTTTGAAAATGCTTATTTTAGCAAAACAGCACGTTTTGAGTTTTAATCTGCGTTTTAACGCGTAAAACAGCATAAAAACGACGAATTTTTTTATTCGTTTTTTTTTAAATATTGCGTCTATTTGAACGATTTCAACGATCTAAAATGCTTGAAAATGTTTTATTTTTAGCAAAAACAGCACTTTTTTGAGCTTTAATCTGCTTTTTAAACGCGTAAAACAGCATAAAAACGACGAATTTTTTATTATTCGTTTTTTTTTAAATATTGCTTCTATTTGAACGATTTCAACGATCTAAAATGCTTGAAAATGCTTTATTTTAGCAAAACAGCAGTTTGAGCTTTATTCTGCGTTTTAACGCGTAAAAAAAGCAAAAAAAACGACGAAATTTTTTATTATTCTTTTTTATTAATATTGCGTCTATTTTGAACTATTTCAACGATCAAAAAATGCTTGAAAATGCTTATTTTGCAAAACAGCACTTTTTTGAGTTTAATCTGCGTTTTAACGCGAAAAAACAGCATAAAATGACGAATTTTTTATTATTCGTTTTTTAATATTGTTCTATTTAAACGATTTCAACAAACTAAAATGCTTGAAAATGCTTATTTCAGCAAAAACAGCACGTTTTGAGCTTTAATCTGCGTTTTAACGCGTAAAACAGCAAAAAACGACTAAATTTTTATTATTCGTTTTTATTCATATTGCTTCTATTTGAACGATTTCAACGATCTAAAATGCTTGAAAATGCTTTATTTTAGCAAAACAGCACGTTTTGAGCTTTAATCGCGTTTTAACGCGTAAAACAGCATAAAAACGACAAATTTTTATTATTCGTTTTTATTCATATTGTTTCTATTTGAACGATTTCAACGATCTAAAATGCTTAAAATGCTTATTTTAGCAAAACAGCACGTTTTGAGCTTTAATCGCGTTTTAACGGGGGGTAAAACAGCATAAAAACGACGAATTTTTATTATTCGTTTTATTAATATTGCGTCTATTTGAAACGATTTCAACGATATAAAATGCTTGAAAATGCTATTTTTTAGCAAAACATCACGTTTTGAGTTTTTAATCAGCGTTTTAACGCGAAAAACAGCATAAAAACGAGAATTTTTATTATTCTTTTTTATTAATATTGCGTCTATTTGAATGATTTCAACGATCAAAAAATGCTTGAAAATGCTTATTTTAGAAAAAACAGCACTTTTGAGCTTTAATCTGCGTTTTAACGCGTAAACAGCAAAAAAAACGACGAATTTTTTATTATTCGTTTTTATTAATATTGCTTCTATTTGAACGATTTCAACGATCTAAAATGCTTGAAAATGTTTTATTTTAGCAAAACAGCACGTTTTGAGCTTTAATCTGCGTTTTAACGCGTAAACAGCAAAAAAACGACGAAATTTTATTATTTGTTTTTATTAATATTGCTTCTATTTGAACGATTTCAACGATCTAAAATGCTTGAAATGCTTATTTTAGCAAAACAGCACGTTTTGAGCTTTATTCTGCGTTTTAACGCGTAAAACAGCATAAAACGACGAAATTTTTATTATTCGTTTTTATTAATATTGCTTAATTTCATTTGAACGATTCCACGATCTAAAATGCTTGAAAATGTTTACTCTTAGCAAAACAGCACGTTTTGAGTTTTAATCTGCGTTTTAACGCGTAAAACAGCACAAAATGACGGAATTTTTATTATCTGCTTCTTTTATTAATGCTGTTTCTATTTAAACGATTTCAACGATCTAAAAATACTTTGAAAATGTTTATTTTAGCAAAACAGCACGTTTTGAGTTTTAATCTGCGTTTTAACGCGTAGCCCAGCATAAAAACGACGAAATTTTATTATTCGTTTTTTATTCATATTGCTTCTATTTGAACGATTTCAACGGATCTATTATGCTTAAAATGCTTTTATTTTAGCAAAAACAGCACGTTTTGAGCTTTTAATCTGCGTTTTAACGCGTAAAACAGCATAAAACGACGAATTTTTATTATTCGTTTTATTAATATTGCGTCTATTTGAACGATTTCAACGATCTAAAAGGCTTTTGAAATGCTTATTTTAGCAAAACATCACGTTTTGAGCTTTTAATCAGCGTTTTAACGCGTAAAACAGCATAAAAACGACGAAATTTTGTTATTCGTTTTTATTAATATTGCGTCTATTTGAACGATTTTCAACGATCTAAAATGCTGAAAATGCTTATTTTAGCAAAACAGCACGTTTTGAGTTTTAATCTGCGTTTTAACGCGTAAAAACAGCATAAAAACGTGACGAATTTTATTATTCGTTTTTATTAATATTGCTTCTATTTGAACGATTTCAACGATCTAAAAATGCTTGAAAATGCTTATTTTAGCAAAACAGCACGTTTTGAGTTTTATTCTGCGTTTTAACGCGTAAAAAACAGCATAAAAAAACGACGAAATTTTTATTATTCCGTTTTATTAATATTGCGTCTATTTGAACGATTTCAACGATCTAAAATGCCTTTTGAAAACGCTTATTGCAGCGTAAAACAGCACGTTTTGAGTTTTAATCTGCGTTTTAACGCGTAAAACAGCATAAAAACGAAGATTTTTATTATTCGTTTTTATTAATATTGCGTCCATTTGAACGATTCCAACGATCTAAAAATGCTTGAAAAATGCTTATTTAGCAAAACAGCACGTTTTGAGCTTTAATCTGCGTTTTAACGCGTAAAAACAGCACAAAAAATGACGAATTTTTTTATTTATTCGTTTTTATTATCGTTGCTTCTATTTAAAACGATTTCAACGATCTAAAATACTTGAAATGCTTATTTTAGCAAAAATGTTACCGTTTTGAGTTTTAATCTGCGTTTTAACGCGTAAACAGCATAAAACGATTTTTGTAAATTTTTATTATCTGTTTTATTCATATTGCTTTATTTGAACGATTTCAACGATCTATTATGCTTGAAAATGCTTTATTTTAAAGCAAAACAGCACGTTTTGAGCTTTAAATCTGCCTTTATCGCGTAAAACAAGCATAAAACGACGAATTTTTTTATTATTCGTTTTATTAATATTGCGTCTATTTGAACGATTTCAACGATCTAAAAGGCTTGAAATGCGTATTTTAGCAAAACATCACGTTTTGCGCTTTAATCAGCGTTTTAACGCGTAAAACAGCATAAAAAACGACGAATTTTATTATCCGTTTTTATTACTATTGCTTCTATTTGAACGATTCTTTCAACGATCTAAAATGCTTGAAAATGCTTATTTTAAAGCAAAACAGCACGTTTTGAGCTTTAATCTGCGTTTTAACGCGTAAAACAGCATAAAAACGACGAAATTTTTATTATTCGTTTTATTAATATTGCGTCTATTTGAACGATTTCAACGATCTAAAATGCTTGAAAATGCTTTATTTTAGCAAAACAGCACATTGCGAGCTTTTAATCTGCGTTTTAACGTAGCGTAAAACAGCATAAAAACGACGAAATTTTTATTATTCGTTTTTATTAATATTGCTTCCCCATTTGAACGATTTCAACGATCTAAAAATGCTGAAAAATGCTTTATTTTAGCAAAACCGCACGTTTTGAGCTTTAATCTGCGTTTTAACGCGAAGCGTAAAACAGCATAAAAATGACGAATTTTTATTATTCGTTTTTTATTAATATTGCTCTTATTTAAAACGATTTCAACAACAATCTAAAAATGCTTGAAAATGCTTATTTTAGCAAAACAGCACGTTTTGATTTTAATCTGCGTTTTAACGCGAAACAGCATAAAAAACGACGAAATTTCTGGCTATTCGTTTTATTCATATTGCTCTATTTGAACGATTTCAACGATCTAAAATGCTTGAAATGCTTATTTTAGCAAAAACAGCACGTTTTTGAGCTTTATTCTGCGTTTTAACGCGTAAAAACAGCATAAAAACGACGAAATTTTTATTATTTGTTTTTATTAATATTGCTTCTATTTGAACGATTTCAACGATCTAAAATGCTTGGAAATGCTTATTTTAGCGCAAAACAGCACGTTTTTGAGTTTTATTCTGCGTTTTAACGCGCAAAACAGCATGTAAAACGACGAAATTTTTATTATTCGTTTTTTATTAATATTGCGACCATTTGAACGATTCCAACGATCTAAAAATGCTTGAAAATGCTTATTTTGTTGAAACAGCACGTTTTGAGCTTTAATCTGCGTTTTAACGCGTAAAACAGCACAAAAATGACGAATTTTTTATTATTCGTTTTTATTAATGTTGCTTCTCATTTAAACGATTTCAACGGATCTAAAATACTTGAAAATGCTTTATTTTAGCAAAACAGCATCGTTTTGAGTTTTAATCTGCGTTTTAACGCGTAAAACAGCATAAAAACGACGAAATTTTTATTATCTGCTTTTATTCATATTGCTTCTATTTGAACGATTTCAACGATCTATTATGCTTAAAAATGTATTTTAGCAAACAGCACGTTTTGAGCTTTAATCTGCGTTTTAACGCGTAAAACAGCATAAAAACGACGAATTTTTTATTATTCGTTTTATTAATATTGCGTCTATTTGAACGATTTCAACGATCTAAAAGGCTTCTGGTACGCTTTTATTTTAGCAAAAACATCACGTTTTGAGCTTTAATCAGCGTTTTAACGCGTAAAACAGCATAAAAACGACGAAATTTTTATTATTCGTTTTTTTATTACTATTGCGTCTATTTGAACGATTTCAACGATCTAAAAATGCTTGAAAATGCTTATTTTAGCAAAACAGCACGTTTTGAGCTTTAATCTGCGTTTTAACGTGGCGTAAAACAGCATAAAAAACGACGAATTTTTATTATTCGTTTTTATTAATACTGTTTCATTTTGAACGATTTCAACGATCTAAAATGCTTGAAAATGCTTATTTTAGCAAACAGCACGTTTTGAGCTTTTATTCTGCGTTTTAACGCGTAAAACAGCATAAAAACGACGAAATTTTATTATTCGTTTTATTAATATTGCGTCTATTTTGAACGTGATTTCAACGATCTAAAAATGCTTGAAAACGCTTATTGCAGCAAACAGCACGTTTTGAGTTTTAATCTTCGCGTTTTAACGCGCAAAACAGCATAAAAACGAAGATTTTTATTATTTGTTTTTATTAATATTGCGTCCATTTGAACGATTCCAACAAAACGATCTAAAAAAAAAAATGCTTTGAAAAATGCTTTTGGTATAAAAACAGCACGTTTTGAGCTTTAATCTGCGTTTTAACGCGTAAAACAGCACAAAAAATGACGAATTTTTTATTATTCGTTTTATTAATGTTGTTTCTATTTAAACGATTTCAACGATCTTTTAAAAATAATTTGAAAATGCTTATTTTAGCAAAACAGCGTACGTTTCTGAGTTTTAATCTCGGTGTTTCTTTAACGCGTAAAAACAGCATAAAACGACGAAATTTTTATTATTCGTTTTTATTCATATTGCTTCTCTATTTTGAACGATTTCAACGATCTATTATGCTGAAATGCTTATTTTAGCAAAAAACAGCACGTTTTGAGCTTTAATCTGCGTTTTATCGCGTAAAACGTTATAAAAAACGACGAATTTTTATTATTCGTTTTTATTAATATTGCGTCTATTTTGAACGAGGATTTCAACGATCTAAAAAGGCTTGAAAATGCTTTATTTTAAAGCAAAACATCACGTTTTGAGTTTTAATCAGCGTTTTAACGCGCAAAACAGCATAAAAACGACGTAAATTTTTATTATCCGCTTTATTAATACGTTTCTATTTGAACGATTTCAACGATCTAAAATGCTTGAAAATGCTTTATTTTAGCAAAAAACAGCACGTTTTGAGTTTTAATCTGCGTTTTAACGCGTAAAACACAGCATAAAACGACGAAATTTTATTATTCGTTTTTATTAATATTGCGTCTATTTGAACGATTTCAACGATCTAAAATGCTGAAAATGCTTATTTTTGTGCAAAACAGCACATTATGAGCTTTTTAATCTGCGTTTTAACGCGTAAAACAGCATAAAAACGACGAAATTTTTTATTATTCGTTTTTATTAATACGTTTCTATTTGAACGATTTCAACGATCTAAAATGCTTGAAAAATGCTTTTATTTTAGCAAAAACCGCACGTTTGAGCTTTAATCTGCGTTTACCGCAAAACAGCATAAAAATGACGAATTTTTTTATTATTCGTTTTTATTAATATTGCTTCTATTTAAACGATTTCAAATAATCTAAAATGCTTGAAAATGCTTTTATTTTAGCAAAACAGCACGTTTTGAGCTAATCTGCGTTTTAACGCGTAAAACAGCATAAAAACGACGACGAAATTTTTATTATTCGTTTTTTATTCATATTGCCGTATTTGAACGATTTCCAACGATCTAAAATGCTTTGAAAATGTTTATTTTAAAGCAGCAAAGCATCGTTTTGAGTTTTTGAATCTGCGTTTTAACGCTGCAAAACAGCATAAAACGACGAATTTTTATTATTCGTTTTTATTAATATTGCGTCTATTTGAACGATTTCAACGATCTTGCAAATGCTTGGAAATGCCTATTTTAGCAAAAACAGCACGTTTTGAGCTTTAATCTGCGTTTTAACGCGTAAAACAGCATAAAAACGACGAAATTTTTTTATTATTCGTTTTTTATTACTATTGTTTTATTTGAACGCTTTCAACGATCTAAAATGCCTGAAAAATGCTTATTTTGTAGCAAAACAGCACGTTTGAAAATTTTTATTCTGCGTTTTAACGCGTAAAACAGCATAAAACGACGAAATCTTTATTATTCGTTTTTATTACTATTGCGTCTATTTGAACGATTTCAACGATCTAAAATGCATGAAAATGCTTATTTTAGCAAAAACAGCACGTTTTGAGCTTTTTAATCTGCGTTTTAACGCGTAAACAAAGCATAAAAACGACGAATTTTTATTATTCGTTTTTATTAATATTGCTTCTATTTGAACGATTTCAACGATCTAAAATGCTTGAAAATGCTTATTTTAGTAAAACAACAGCACGTTTTGAGTTTTATTCTGCGGTTTCAACGCGTAAAACAGCATAAAAACGACGAAATTTTATTATTAGTTTTATTAATATTATGTCCATTTGAATTACTTCAACGATCTAAAAATGCTTGAAAATGCTTATTTTAGCAAAACAGCACGTTTTGAGCTTTAATCTGCGTTTTAACGCGTAAAACAGCATAAAAATGACGAATTTTTATTATTCGCTTTTTATTAATGCTGTTTCTATTTAAAACGATTTCAATGATCTAAAATGCTTGAAAATGCTTATTTGCTAAAACAGCACGTGTTTGAGCTTTAATCTGCGTTTTAACGCGCGCAAAACAGTATAAAATGACGAATTTTTTATTATTCGTTTTTATTAATATTGCGTCTATTTGAACGAGTTCAACGATCTAAAATGCTTGAAAAATGCTTATTTTAGCAAAAACAGCACGTTTTTGAGCTTTAATCTGCGTTTTAACGCGTAAAACAGCATAAAAACGATTTTAAATTTTTTATTATTGCTTCTTATTAATATTGCGTCTATTTGAACGAATTCAACGATCTAAAATGCTTGAAAAATGCTTTATTTTAGCAAAACAGCACGTTTGAGCTTTTAATCTGCGTTTTAACGCGTAAAACAGCATAAAACGACGAATTTTTATTATTCGTTTTTATTAATATTGCTTCTATTTGAACGATTTCAACGATCTAAAATGCTTGAAAATGCTTATTTTTAGCAAAACAGCACGTTTTGAGTTTTAATCTGCGTTTTAACGCGTAAAACAGCATAAAAAACGACGAATTTTTATTATTCGTTTTTATTAATATTGCGTCTATTTGAACGATTTCAACGACCTAAAATGCTTGAAAATGCCTATTTTAGCAAAACAGCACTTTTTGAGCTTTAATCTGCGTTTTAACGCGTAAACAGCATAAAAGGGACGAATTTTTATTATTCTTTTTTATTAATATTGCCTCTATTTGAACGATTTCAACGATCTAAAATGCTTGAAAATGCTTATTTTAGCAAAACAATACGTTTTGAGTTTTATTCTGCGTTTTAACGCGTAAAACAGCATAAAAACGACGAAATTTTTATTATTCGTTTTTATTAATATTGCGTCTATTTGAACGATTTCAACGATCAAAAAATGCTTGAAAATGCTTATTTTAGCAAAACAGCACGTTTTGAGCTTTAATCTGCATTTTAACGCGTAAAACAGATAAAATGACGAATAATTTATTATTCGTTTTTATTAATATTGCGTCTATTTGAACGAGTTCAACGATCTAAAATGCTTGAGAATGCTTATTTTTAGAAAAAACAGCACGTTTTGAGTTTTAATCTGCGTTTTAACGCGTAAAACAGCAAAAAAACGACAAATTTTTTATTATTCGTTTTTTATTAATATTGCGCCTATTTGAACGATTTCAACGATCAAAAAATGCTTGAAAATGTTTATTCTAGCAAAACAGCACGTTTTGAGCTTTAATCTGCGTTTTAACGCGAAAAACAGATAAAATGACGAATTTTTATTATTCGTTTTTTTTAAATTTTTTTCTTCTATTTAAACGATTTAAACGACAAAAATGCTTGAAAATGTTTTATTTTAAAAACAGCACGTTTTGAGCTTTAACGGTTTTAAGGAAAACAGTATAAAAATGACAAATTTTTTTATTATTCGTTTTTTTTTAATATTGCGTTGTTTAACGAGTTCAAGATCTAAAATGCTTGAAAATGCTTATTTTAGCAAAAGACGTTTTGAGTTTTTTAATCTGCGTTTTAACGCGTAAAACAGCATAAAAACGACGAATTTTTATTATTCGTTTTTATTAATATTGCGTCTATTTGAACGATTTCAACGATCAAAAAATGCTTGAAAATGTATTTTAGCAAAACAGCACGTTTTGAGTTTAATCTGCTTTTTTTTAACGCGAAAAAAGCAAAAAAAACGACAAATTTTTTATTATTCGTTTTTATTAATATTGCTTCTATTTGAACGTTTCAAGATCTAAAATGCTTGAAAATGCTTATTTTAGCAAAACAGCACGTTTTGAGCTTTTTTTCGCAACGCAAAACAGCAAAAACGAAAAAATTTTTATTATTCTTTTTTGTTTAAATATTGGTCTATTTGAACGATTTCAACGATCAAAAAATGCTTGAAAACTTATTTTAGCAAAACAGCACGTTTTGAGCTTTAATCTGCGTTTTAAGCGAAAAAACAGCATAAAAAATGACAAATTTTTTTTATTATCTTTTTTAT
>NW_027045946.1:0-39858 GCF_025399875.1 Dalotia coriaria | reverse complement strand
GGTTGATTCGTCGTTTATGCTGTTTTACGCGTTAAAGGGGGCAGTTTTTTTTTTTAAGCTTTTAGCTTCAAAGGGGCCTGCTGTTTAGCTAAAATTAAATCATTTTCAAGAACTTAATTAAAAAAATTTCGTTTTTGAAAAATCGGTCAAAAATAAGACGCCAAATATTTAACAGATCGTGAAATCGTTCAAATAGACGCAATATTAATAAAACGAATAAAAAAATTGTCGTTTTATGCTGTTTTACGCGTTAAAACGCAGATTAAAGCTCAAAATGTGCTGTTTTGCTAAAATAAGCATTTTCAAGCATTTTAGATCGTTGAAATCGTTCAAATAGAAGCAATATTAATAAAAACGAATAATAAAAATTCGTCGTTTTTGGCTTTTACGCGTTAAAACGCATATTAAAGCTCAAACGTGCTGTTTTGCTAAAATAAGCATTTTCAAGCATTTTAGATCGTTGAAATCGTTCAAATAGAAGCAATATTAATAAAACGAATAAAAAAAATTCGTCGTTTTATGCTGTTTTACGCGTTAAAACGCAGATTAAAGCTCAAAACGTGCTGTTTTGCTAAAACAATCATTTTCAAGCATTTTAGATCGTTGAAATCGTTCAAATAGACGCAATATTAATAAAAACGAATAATAAAATTTCGTCGTTTTATGCGGGTTTTACGCGTTAAAACGCAGATTAAAGCTAAAAACGTGCTGTTTTGCTAAAATAAGCATTTTCAAGCATTTTAGATCGTTGAAATAGTTCAAATTGACGCAATATTAATAAAAACGAATAATAAAAATTTCGTCCTTTTATGCTGTTTTACGCGTTAAAATACAGATTAAAGCTCAAAACGTGCTGTTTTGCTAAAATAAGCATTTTCAAGCATTTTGGATCGTTGAAATCGTTCAAATAGAAGCAATATTAATAAAAACGAATAATAAAATTCGTCGTTTTTATGCTGTTTTACGCGTTGAAACGCAGATTAAAGCTCAAAACGTGCTGTTTTGCTAAAATAAGCATTTTCAAGCATTTTAGATCGTTGAAATCGTTCAAATAGAAGCAATATTAAAAAAAACGAATAATAAAAATTCGTCCTTTTATGCTGTTTTACGCGTTAAAACGCAGATTAAAAGCTCAAAACGTGCTGTTTTGCTAAAATAATCATTTTCAAGCATTTTAGATCGTTGAAATCGTTCAAATAGACGCAATATTAATAAAAACGAATAATAAAAATTTCTGTCGTTTTATGCTGTTTTACGCGTTAAACGCAGATTAAAAGCTCAAAACGTGCTGTTTTGCTAAAATAAGCATTTTCAAGCATTTTAGATCGTTGAAATCGTTCAAATAAAAGCAATATTACTAAAACGAATAATAAAATTTCGTCGTTTTTATGCTGTTTTACGCGTTAAAACGCAGATTAAAGCACAAACGTGCTGTTTTGCTAAAATAATCATTTTCAAGCATTTTAGATCGTCGAAATGTTCAAATAGACGCAATATTAATAAAAACGAATAATAAAAGTTCGTCGTTTTATGCTGTTTTACGCTTTAAAAACGCAGATTAAAGCTCAAAACGTGCTGTTTTGCTAAAATAATCATTTTCAAGCATTTTAGATCTTTGGGAAATCGTTCAAATAGACGCAATATTAATAAAAACGAATAATAAAATTTCGTCGTTTTATGCTGTTTTACGCGTTAAAACGCAGATTAAAAGCTCAAAATGTGGTTTGTGCTAAAATACGCATTTTCAAGCATTTTAGATCGTTGAAATCGTTCAAATAGACGCAATATTAAAAAAAACGAATAATAAAATTTCGTCTTTTTTATGCGTTTTACGCGTTAAAACGCAGATTAAAGCTCAAACGCTGTTTGCTAAAATAATCTTTTTCAACTTTTTAGATCGTTGAACCGTTCAAAATAGACGCGGGATTAATAAAAACGAATAAAAAAAATTTCGTCGTTTTATGCTGTTTTATGCGTTAAAACGCAGATTAAAGCTCAAAACGTGCTTTTCTAAAATAAGCATTTTCAAGCTTTGATCGTTGAAATCGTTCAAATAGAAGATTTTAAAAAAAACGAATAATAAAAATTCGTCGTTTTTATGCTGTTTTACGCGTTAAAACGCAGATTAAAGCTCAAAACGTGCTGTTTTGCTAAAATAATCATTTCAAGCATTTTAGATCGTTGAAATCGTTCAAATAGACGCAATATTAATAAAAACGAATAATAAAAATTTCGTCGTTTTTATGCTTTTTTACGCGTTAAAACGCAGTTTTAAAAGCTCAAAACGTGCTGTTTTGCTAAAATAATCATTTTCAAGCATTTTAGATCGTTGAAATCGTTCAAATAGACGCAATATTAATAAAAACGAATAATAAAAATTTCGTCGTTTTATGCTGTTTTACGCGTTAAAACGCAGATTAAAGCTCAAAACGTGCTGTTTTTGCTAAAATACGCATTTTCAAGCATTTTAGATCGTTGAAATCGTTCAAATGGGAAGAAATATTAATAAAAAACGAATAATAAAAATTCGTCTTTTTTATGCTGTTTACGCGTTAAAACGCAGATTTATGCTCAAAACGTGCTTTTTTGCAAAAAATAATCATTTTCAAGCATTTTAGATCGTTGAAATCGTTCAAATAGAAGCAATATTAATAAAACGAATAAAAAAAAATTCGTCGTTTTATGCTGTTTACGCGTTAAAACGCGATTAAAGCTCAAAACGTGCTGTTTTGCTAAAATAAGCATTTTCAAGCATTTTAGATCGTTGAAATCGTTCAAATAGAAGCAATATTATAAAAACGAATAATAAAAAATTCGTCGTTTTATGTGTTTTACGCGTTAAAACGCAGATTAAACTCAAAAACGCACTTTTGCTAAAATAATCATTTTCAAGCATTTTAGATCGTTGAAATCGTTCAAATAGACGCAATATTAATAAAAACGAATAATAAAAACTCGTCGTTTTTATCGTTTTACGCGTTAAAACGCAGTTTAAAAAGCTCAAAACGTGCTGTTTTGCAAAAAATAAGCATTTTCAAGCTTTTTTAGATCGTTGAAATCGTTCAAATAGAAGCAAATTAATAAAAACGAATAAAAAAAAATTCCTCGTTGTTATGCTGTTTACGCGTTAAAACGCAGATTAAACTCAAAACGTGCTGTTTTGCTAAAATAATCATTTTCAAGCTTTTTTAGATCGTTGAAATCGTTCAAATAGACGCAATATTAATAAAAACGAATAATAAAATTTCGTCGTTTTATGCTGTTTTACGCTTTAAAAACGCAGATTAAAGCTCAAAACGTGGTGTTTTGCTAAAATACGCATTTTCAAGCATTTTAGATCGTTGAATCGTCAAATAGAAATATTAATAAAAACGAATAATAAAAAATTCGTCGTTTTTATGCTGTTTACGCGTTAAACGCAGATTAAAACTCAAAACGTGCTGTTTTGCTAAAATAATCATTTTCAAGCATTTTAGATCGTTGAAATCGTTCAAATAGAACAATAATTAAAACGAATAATAAAATTTCGTCGTTTTATTTTGTTTTACGCGTTAAAACACAGATTAAAGCTCAAAACGTGCTGTTTTTGCTAAAATGAGCTTTTTCAAGCATTTTAGATCGTTGAAATCGTTCAAATAGAAGCAATTTTAAATTAAACGAATAATAAAAATTCGTCGTTTTTATCTTTTTTACGCGTTAAAACGCAGATTAAAGCTCAAAACGTGCTGTTTTGCTAAAATAATCATTTTCAAGCATTTTAGATCGTTGAAATCGTTCAAATAGACGCAATATTAAAAAACGAATAAAAAAAATTTCGTCGTTTTATGCTGTTTTACGCGTTAAAACGCAGATTAAAGCTCAAACGTGCTGTTTTGCTAAAATAAGCATTTTCAAAGGTTTTTTAGATCGTTGAAATCGTTCAAATAAACAATATTAATAAAAACTAATAATAAAAATTCGTCGTTTTATGCTGTTTTACGCGTTAAATCGCAGACTAAAGCTCAAAACGTGCTGTTTTGCTAAAATAATCATTTTCAAGCATTTTAGATCGTTGAAATCGTTCAAATAGACGCAATATTAATAAAAACGAATAATAAAAATTTCGTCGTTTTTATGCTGTTTTACGCGTTAAAACGCAGATTAAAGCTTAAAACGTGCTGTTTTGCTAAAATAATCATTTTCAAGCATTTTGATCGTTGAAATCGTTCAAATAGACGCAATATTAATAAAAACGAATAATAAAAATTTCGTCGTTTTTATGCTGTTTTACTCGTTAAAACGCAGATTAAAGCTCAAAACGTGCTGTTTTGCTAAAATAAGCATTTTCAAGCATTTTAGATCGTTGAAATCGTTCAAATAGAAGCAATATTAATAAAATCGAATAATAAAAATTCGTCGTTTTATGCTGTTTTACGCGTTAATACGCAGATTAAAAGCTCAAAACGTGCTGTTTTGCTAAAATAATCATTTTCAAGCATTTTAGATCGTTGAAATTGTTCAAATAGACGCAATATTAATAAAAACGAATAATAAAAATTTCGTCGTTTTATTTTGTTTTACGCGTTAAAACACAGATTAAGGCTCAAAACGTGCTGTTTTGCTAAAATAAGCATTTTCAAGCATTTTAGATCGTTGAAATCGTTCAAATAGAAGCAATATTAATAAAAACGAATAATAAAAAATTTCGTCGTTTTGTATGCTGTTTTACGCGTTAAAACGCAGATTAAAAGCTCAAAACGTGCTGTTTGCTAAAATAATCATTTTCAAGCATTTTAGATCGTTGAAATCGTTCAAATAGACGCAATATTAATAAAACGAATAATAAAAATTTCGTCGTTTTAATGCTGTTTTACGCGTTAAAACGCAGATTAAACTCAAAACGTGCTGTTTTAGCTAAAATAAAGCATTTTCAAGCATTTTAGATCGTTGAAATCGTTCAAATAGACGCAATATAATAAAAACGAATAATAAAAATTTCGTCGTTTTTATGTGTTTTACGCGTTAAAACGCAGATTATAGCTCAAAACGTGCTTTTTGCTAAAATAAAGCATTTTCAAGAATTTTAGATCGTTGAAAATCGTTCAAATAGAAGCAATATTAATAAAAAACGAATAATAAAATTTCGTCGTTTTAATGCTGTTTTACGCGTTAAAACGCAGATTAAACTCAAAACGTGCTGTTTTTGCTAAAATAATCATTTTCAAAGCATTATAGATCGTTGAAATCGTTTCAAATAGCGCAATATTAAATCGTTGAAATCGTTCAAAAGAAGCAATACTAAAAAAAACGAATAATAAAAATTTCGTCGTTTTATGCTGTTTTACGCGTTAAAACGCAGACTAAAGCTCAAACGTGCTGTTTTGCTAAAATAATCATTTTCAAGCATTTTAGATCGTTGAAATCGTTCAAATAGACGCAATATTAATAAAACGAATAATAAAATTTCGTCGTTTTTATGCTGTTTTACGCGTTAAAACGCAGATTAAAGCTTAAAACGTGCTGTCATATTTAGATCGTTGAAATCGTTCAAATAGAAGAATATTAATAAAACGAATAATAAAAATTCGTCGTTTTATGCTGTTTTACGCGTTAATACGCAGATTAAAGCTCAAAACGTGCTGTTTTGCTAAAATAATCATTTTCAGCATTTTAGATCGTTGAAATCGTTCAAATAGACGCAATATTAATAACAAACGAATAATAAAAATTTCGTCGTTTTATGCTGTTTTACGCGTTAAAACGCAGATTAAAGCTCAAAACGTGCTGTTTTGCTAAAATAAGTATTTTCAAGCATTTTACGATCGTTGAAATCGTTCAAATAGAAGCAAATATTAATAAAAATAATAATAAAAATTCGTCGTTTTATGCTATTTTACGCGTTAAAACGCAGATTAAAGCTCAAAACGTGCTGTTTTGCTAAAATAATCATTTTCAAGCATTTTAGATCGTTGAAATCGTTCAAATAGACGCAATATTAATAAAAACGAATAATAAAAATTTCGTCGTTTTATGCTGTTTTACGCGTTAAAACGCAGATTAAAGCTCAAAACGTGCTGTTTTGCTAAAATAATCATTTTCAAGCATTTTAGATCGTTGAAATCGTTCAAATAGAGCAATATTAATAAAAACGAATAATAAAAATTCGTCGTTTTATGCTGTTTTACGCGTTAAAACGCAGATTAAAGCTCAAAACGTGCTGTTTTGCTAAATAAGCATTTTCAAGCATTTTAGATCGTTGAAATCGTTCAAATAGAGCAATATTAATAAAAACGAATAATAAAAATTCGTCGTTTTATGCTGTTTTACGCGTTAAAACGCAGATTAAAGCTCAAAACGTGCTGTTTTGCTAAAATAATCATTTTCAAGCATTTTAGATCGTTGAAATCGTTCAAATAGACGCAATATTAATAAAAACGAATAATAAAAATTTCGTCGTTTTATGCTGTTTTACGCGTTAAAACGCAGATTAAAGTTTCAAAACGTGCTGTTTTGCTAAAATAAGCATTTTCAAGCATTTTAGATCGTTGAAATCGTTCAAATAGAAGCAATATTAATAAAAACGAATAATAAAAATTTCGTCGTTTTATGCTGTTTTACGCGTTAAAACGCAGATTAAAGCTCAAAACGTGCTGTTTTGCTAAAATAATCATTTTCAAGCATTTTAGATCGTTGAAATCGTTCAAATAGACGCAATATTAATAAAAACGAATAATAAAATTCGTCTTTTTTATGCTGTTTTACGCGTTAAAACGCAGATTAAAGCTCAAAACGTGCACTTTTGCTAAAATAACATTTTCAAGCATTTTGATCGTTGAAATCGTTCAAATGCCAATATTAATAAAAACGAATAATAAAAATTCGTCGTTTTTATGCTGTTTTACGCGTTAAAACGCAGATTAAAGCTCAAAACGTGCTGTTTTGCTAAAATAAGCATTTTCAAGCATTTTAGATCGTTGAAATCGTTCAAATAGAAAATATTAATAAAAACGAATAATAAAAATTTCGTCGTTTTTATGCTGTTTTACGCGTTAAAACGCAGATTTAAGCTCAAACTCTTTTTTGCAAAATAATCATTTCAAGCATTTTAATCGTTGAAATCGTTCAAATTGACGCAATATAATAAAAACAATAATAAAATTTCGTCGTTTTATGCTGTTTACGCGTTAAAAGCGATTAAAGCTCAAAACGTGCTGTTTTCAAAATAAGCATTTTAAACATTTTAGATCGTTGAAATCGTTCAAATAAGAATATTAATAAAAACAATAATAAAAATTCATCGTTTTTATGCTGTTTTACGCGTTAAAACGCGGTTAAACTCAAAACGTGCTGTTTTGCTAAAATAATCATTTTCAAGCATTTTAGATCGTTGAAATCGTTAAATAGACGCAATATTAATAAAAACGAAAAAAAAAATTTCGTCTTTTTTATGCTTTTTTACGCGTTAAAACGAGATTAATAAAACGTGCTTTTTTTGCTAAAATAAGCATTTTAAAGCATTTTGATCGTTGAAATCGTTCAAATAGAAGCAATATTAATAAAAACGAATAATAAAAATTCTCGTTTTTAGCGTTTTACGGTTAAAACGCGGGTTAAACTAAAAACGTGCTGTTTTGCTAAAATAATCATTTTAAGCTTTTTAAATCGGAAATCGTTCAAATAGACGCAATATTAATAAAAACGAATAAAAAAAATTCGTCGTTTTTATGCTTTTTACGCGTTAAAACGCAGATTAAAGCTCAAAACGTGCTGTTTTGCTAAAATAAGCATTTTCAAGCATTTTGACGTTGAAATCGTTCAAATAGAAGCAATATTAATAAAAACAATAATAAAAATTCGTCGTTTTATGCTGTTTTACGCGTTAAACGAGATTAAAGCTAAAAACGTGCTGTTTTGCTAAAATAATCTTTTTTCGCATTTTAGATCGTTGAAATCGTTCAAATAGACGCTTTAATAAAACAATAATAAAATTTGTTTTTTTTGCTGTTTTCGCGTTAAAACGAAATTAAAGCTCAAACGTGCTGTTTTGCTAAAATAAGCATTTTAAAGCTTTTTGATCGTTGAAATCGTTCAAATAGAAGAATATTAAAAAAACGAATAAAAAAAAAATCGTCGTTTTATGCTTTTTTACGCTTTAAAAAACGGATTAAACTAAAAAACCTTTTTTTAAAATAATCATTTTCAAGCATTTTAGATCGTTGAAATCTTTAAAAAAAGACGAAAATTTTAAAAAAAAACGAATAATAAAAATTCGTCTTTTTTTATGCTTTTTTACGCGTTAAAACGCAGATTAAAGCTCAAAACGTGCTTTTTTGCTAAAAAAAACTTTTCAAGCATTTTAGATCGTTGAAATCGTTCAAATAAAAGCAATAAATAAAACGAATAATAAAAATTCGTGTTTTATTTTTTTACGCTTTAAAAAACCAGATTAAAGCCAAAACGTGCTGTTTGCTAAAATAACTTTTTCAAGCTTTTTTAGATCGTTGAAATCTTCAAATAGAGCAATATTAATAAAAACGAATAATAAAAATTTCGTCTTTTTTTTGCTTTTTTACGCTTTAAAAACGCAGATTAAAACTCAAAACGTGCTGTTTTGCTTGCATTTTCAAGCATTTTAGATCGTTGAAATCGTTCAAATAGAAGCAATATTAATAAAAACGAAAATAAAAATGCTCGTTTTATGCTGTTTTCGCTTAAAACGCGGGTTAAAAAACTAAAAAACGGCTTTTTTGCAAAAAAATATTTTCAAGCATTTTAGATCGTTGAAATCGTTCAAATAGACGCAATATTAAAAAAAAAACGAATAATAAAATTCGTCTTTTTTTATGCTGTTTTCGCGTTAAAACGAAGTTTAAAAGTTCAAAACGTGCTGTTTTGCTAAAATAAGCTTTTTTCAAGCATTTTAGACGTTGTCGTTAAAATGGGCAATATTAAAAAAAACGAATAATAAAAATTCGTCTTTTTTTATTTTTTTTACGGTTAAAACCAGATTAAAGCTAAAAACGTGCTGTTTTCCCTAAAAAAACATTTTAAGCTTTTTTTAGATCGTTGAAATGTTCAAATAAGCTTTTAATAAAAACGAATAATAAAAATTCGTCGTTTTATGCTTTTACGCGTTAAAACGCAGATTAAAGCTAAAAACGTGCTGTTTTGCTAAAAAAACATTTTAAAGCATTTTGATCGTTGAAATTTCAAATCAATATTAAAAAACGAATAAAAAAAAAATTCGTCGTTTTATGCTGTTTTACGCTTTAAAAAACGAAGATTAAAGCTCAAAACGTGCTGTTTTGCTAAAATATCATTTTAAGCTTTTTTAGATCGTTGAAATCGTTCAAATAGACGCAATATTAATAAAAACGAATAAAAAAAATTTGTCGTTTTATGTGTTTTACGCGTTGCAGTTTAAAAGCTCAAACGTGCTGTTTTGCAAAAAATAAGCATTTTCAAGCATTTTAGATCGTTGAAATCGTTCAAATAGAAGAAATATTAAAAAAAACGAATAATAAAAATTGTTTTTTTTATGCGTTTTACGCGTTAAAACGCGATTAAAGCTCAAACGTGCTTTTTGCTAAAATAATCATTTTCAAGCATTTTAGATCGTTGAAACGTTCACATAGACGCAATTTTAAATAAAAACGAATAATAAAATTTCGCTTTTTTTTGTTTTTTACGCGTTAAAACGCAGTTTAAAAACTCAAAACGTGCTGTTTTGCAAAATAACATTTTCAAGCATTTTAGATCAAAACGTTCAAATAGACCAATATTAAAAAAAAACGAATAATAAAATTTCGCGTTTAATCATGTTTTACGCGTTAAAACGCGATTAAAGCTCAAATTTGCTTTTCTAATTAAAGTTCAAATAGACAATATTAATAAAAACGAATAATAAAAATTCGTCGTTTTTATGCAATGTTTTACAGCGATTTAAAAAACGCAGATTAAAGCTCAAACGTGCTGTTTTGCTAAAATATTCATTTTCAGCAAATTTTAGATCGTTGAAATCGTTCAAATTGAAGCAATATTGATAAAAACGAATAATAAAAATTCGTCGTTTTATGCTGTTTTACGCGTTAATACGCAGATTAAACTCAAAACGTGCTGTTTTGCTAAAATAATCATTTTCAAGCATTTTAGATCGTTGAAATCGTTCAAATAGACGCAATATTAATAAAACGAATAATAAAAATTTCGTCGTTTTTATGCTGTTTTACGCGTTAAAACGCAGATTAAAGCTCAAAACGTGCTGTTTTGCTAAAATAAGCATTTTCAAGCATTTTAGATCGTTGAAATCGTTCAAATAGACGCAATATTAATAAAAAACGAATAATAAAAATTTCTCGTTTTATGCTGTTTTACGCGTTAAAACGCAGATTAAAAGCTCAAAACGTGCTGTTTTGCTTAAAATAACATTTTCAACATTTTAGATCGTTGAAATCGTTCAAATAGAGCAATATTAATAAAAACGAATAATAAAAATTTCGTCGTTTTATGCTGTTTACGCGTTAAAACGCAGATTAAAAGCTCAAAACGTGCTGTTTTGCTATAAATAATCATTTTCAAGCATTTTAGATCGTTGAAATCGTTCAAATAGAGCAATATTAATAAAAACGAATATAAAAATTTGTCGTTTTATGCTGTTTACGCGTTTTATGCAGATTAAAGCTCAAAACGTGCTGTTTTTGCTAAAATAATCATTTTCAAGCATTTTAGATCGTTGAAATCGTTCAAATAGACGCAATATTAATAAAAACGAATAATAAAAATTTCGTCGTTTTATTGTTTTACGCTTTAAAACGCAGATTAAACTCAAAACGGCTGTTTTGCTAAAATAAGCATTTTCAAGCATTTTAGATTGTTGAAATCGTTCAAATAGAAGCAATATTAATAAAAACGAATAATAAAAATTCGTCGTTTTTATGCTGTTTTACGCGTTAAAACGCAGATTAAAAGCTCAAAACGTGCTGTTTTATGCTAAAAATAATCATTTTCAAGCATTTTAGATCGTTGAAATCGTTCAAATAGACGCAATATTAATAAAAACGAATAATAAAATTTCGTCGTTTTTATGCTGTTTTACGCGTTAAAACGCAGATTAAAGCTCAAAACGTGCTGTTTGCTAAAATAAGCATTTTCAAGCATTTTGATCGTTGAAATCGTTCAAATAGACGCAGAATTAATAAAAACGAATAATAAAAATTTCGTCGTTTTATTTTGTTTTACGCGTTAAAACCAGATTAAAAGCTCAAAACGTGCTGTTTTGCTAAAATAAGCATTTTCAAGCATTTTAGATCGTTGAAATCGTTCAAATAGAAGCAATATTAATAAAAACGAATAATAAAAAATTCGTCGTTTTTATGCTGTTTTACGCGTTAAAACGCAGATTAAAGCTCAAAACGTGCTGTTTTGCTAAAATAATCATTTTCAAGCATTTTAGATCGTTGAAATCGTTCAAATAGAAGCAATATTGATAAAAACGAATAATAAAAAATTCGTCGTTTTTATGCTGTTTTCGCGTTAATAACGCAGATTAAAGCTCAAAACGTGTTGTTTTGCTAAAATAATCATTTTCAAGCAATTTAGATAGTTGAAATCGTTCAAATAGACGCAATATTAATAAAAACGAATAATAAAAATTTCGTCGTTTTTATGCTGTTTTACGCGTTAAAACGCAGATTAAACTCAAAACGTGCTGTTTTGCTAAAATAAGCATTTTCAATCATTTTTAGATCGTTGAAAGCGTTCAAATAGAAGCAATATTACAAAAACGAATAATAAAAATTTCGTTTTTTATGCTGTTTTACGCGTTGAAACGCAGATTAAAGCTCAAAACGTGCTGTTTTGCTAAAATAATGCATTTTCAAGCATTTTAGATCGTTGAAATCGTTCAAATAGAGCAATATTAATAAAAACGAATAATAAAAATTTCGTCGTTTTATGCTGTTTTACGCGTTAAAACGCAGATTAAAAGCTCAAAACGTGCTGTTTTGCTAAAATAAGCATTTTCAAGCATTTTAGATCGTTGAAATCGTTCAAATAGAAGCAATATTAATAAAAACGAATAATAAAAAATTCGTCGTTTTATGCTGTTTTACGCGTTAAAACGCAGATTAAAGCTCAAAACGTGCTGTTTTGCTAAAATAATCATTTTCAAGCATTTTTAGATCGTTGAAATCGTTCAAATAGACGCAATATTAAAATAACGAATATAAAAATTTCGTCGTTTTAAAGCTTTTACGCGTTAAAACGAGATTAAATCTCAAAACGTGCTGTTTTGCTAAAATAAGCATTTTCAAGCATTTTAGATCGTTGAAATCGTTCAAATAGAAGCAATATTAATAAAAAACGAATAATAAAAATTTCGTCGTTTTATGCTGTTTTACGCGTTAAAACGCAGATTAAAGCTCAAAACGTGCTGTTTTTTAAAATAATCATTTTCAACCATTTTAGATCGTTGAAATCGTTCAAATAGACGCAATATTAATAAAAAACGAATAATAAAAGTTCGTCGTTTTTATGCTGCTTTACGCGTTAAAACGCAGATTAAAAGCTCTAAACGTGCTGTTTTGCTAAAATAATCATTTTCAAGCATTTTAGATCTTTGGGAAATCGTTCAAATAGACGCAATATTAATAAAAAAACGAATAAAAAAAATTTCGTCTTTTTTATGCTGTTTTACGCTTTAAAAAACGCAGATTAAATCTAAAAACGTGCTTTTTTTGCTAAAATAAGCATTTTCAAGCTTTTTTGATCGTTGGAAATCGTTCAAATAGAAGCAATATTAAAAAAAAAACGAATAAAAAAAAAAATTCGTCGAAATGTTGTTTTACGCGTTAAAACGAAGTTAAAAACTCAAAACGGTTGTTTTATTAAAATAATCATTTTCAACCATTTTAGATCTTTGGGAAATCGTTCAAATAGACGCAATTTTTAAAAAAAAAAAAACGAATAATAAAAGTTCGTCGTTTTTATGCTCCCTTTGCGTTAAAACGCAGATTAAAGCTAAAAACGTGCTGTTTTGCTAAAATGGGGCATTTTCAAGCATTTTAGACCCGTTGAAATCGTTCAAATAGACGCAATTTTAAATAAAAACGAATAAAAAAAATTTCCCTGGTTTTATGCTGTTTTACGCTTTAAAAACGCAGAAAAAAACCGCTAAAAACGGCTTTTTTCAAAATAAGCATTTTCAAGCTTTTTATTTCCCGTTGAAATCGTTCAAATAGAAGCAATATTAAAAAAAAACGAATAATAAAAATTAGTCGTTTTATGCTTTTTTACGCGTTAATACGCAGTTTTAAAGCTCAAAACGTGCTGTTTTGCTAAAATAACCCCATTTTCAAGCTTTTTTAGATCGTTGAAATCGTTAAAAATAGACGCAATGTTAAAAAAAAGAATTTTAAAAAATTTTCCCGTCTTTTTTTAAAAGCTGTTTTACGCTTTAAAAAAGGGCAGATTAAAACTCAAAACGTGTTTGTTTTCAAAATAAACTTTTTCCAAGCTTTTTTGGATCTTTTGAAATCGTTCAAATAGAAGCAATATTAATAAAAACGAATAATAAAAATCGTCGTTTTTATGCTGTTTTACGCGTTAAAACGCAGATTAAAGTTCAAACGAGCTGTTTTCGCAAATAATCATTTTCAAGCATTCTAGATCGCGAAATCTTCAAATAAAGAATTAATAAAAACGAATGATAAAAATCGTCTTCTTAACGCAGTTTTAGCTCAAAACGCAGATTAAAGATCAAACGCTGCTTTTTTAAATTAAGCATTTTCAAGCATTTTAGATCGTTGGAAATCGTTCAAAAAAGTCATATTAATAAAAGAATAATTAAATCGTCGTTTTTATGCTGTTTTACGCGTTAATACGCAGATTAAAGCTCAAAACGTGCTGTTTTGTTAAATAATCATATTAATTTTAGATCGTTGAAAACTTCATTTAGTAATACTGAATAAAAACGAATAAAAATCGCGTTTTTAATGCTTTTACGCGTTAAAACCAGATTAAAAGCTCAAAACGTGCGTTTTGCTTAAAATAATCATTTTAAAATTTTAGATCGTTGAAATCGTTCAATAGACGCAATATTAATAAAAACGAAATCGTATAAAATAATCCGTTTTAGCGTTTTACGCGTTAAAACCGATCAAATGACTCAAAGTGCTGTTTGCTAAAATAAGCATTTCAGCTTATTTTTACCGTTGAAATCGTTAAAGTAGAAGCATATTAATAAAAACGAATAATAAAATTGTCGTTTTTATCGTTTTAACGCGTTTTACGCAGATTAAACCAAAAGTGCTGTTTTTTAAATTAATCATTTTCAAGCATTTTAGATCGCTGAAAATCGTTCAAATAGACGCATATTAATAAAATCGACTAATAAAAGTCGTTTATAAATTTACGCTTTAAAACGCGATTAAAGCTAAACGTGCTGTTTTGCTAAAATAAGCATTTTCAAGCATTTTAGATCGTTGAAATGTTCAAATAGAACAATTTAATAAAAAACGAATAATAAAAATCGTCGTTTTATGAGTTTTACGCGTTAAAACGCAGATTAAGCTCAAACGTGCTGTTTTGCTAAAATAATCATTTTAACTTCTAGATCGCTGAAATCGTTCAAATAGAAGCAATATTAAAAAACGAATGATCGTAAATGTCGTTTTATGTGTTTTACGCTTAAAAAACGCAGATTAAACGTTCAAAGTGCTGTTTTGCTAAAAGATTAAAGCATTTCAGCGATTTTGATCGTGAAATCGTTCAAATAGACGCAATATTAAATAAAAAATAAAAAAATTACGTTTTATAGCTGTTTTTACGCGTTAAACGCAGATTAAAAGCTCAAAACGCTGTTTTGCTAAAATAATCATTTTCAAGCATTTTAGATCGTTGAAATCGTTCAAATAGACGCAATATTAATAAAAACGAATAATAAAATTTCGTCGTTTTTATGCTGTTTTACGCTTTAAAACGCAGATAAACGCTCAAAACGTGCTGTTTTGCTAAAATAAGCATTTTCAAGCATTTTAGTTCGTTGAAATCGTTCAAATAGAAGCAATATTAATAAAAAACGAATAATAAAAATTAGTCGTTTTATGCTGTTTTACGCGTTAATACGCAGATTAAAGCTCAAAACGTGCTGTTTTGCTAAAATAATCATTTTCAAGCATTTTAGATCGTTGAAATCGTTCAAATAGACGCAATGTTAATAAAAACGAATATTAAAAATTTCGTCGTTTTATGCTGTTTTACGCGTTAAAACGCAGATTAAAAGCTCAAAACGTGCTGTTTTGCTAAAATAAACATTTTCAAGCATTTTAGATCGTTGAAATCGTTCAAATAGAAGCAATATTAATAAAAAACGAATAATAAAAATTCGTCGTTTTATGCTGATTTACGCGTTAAAACGCAGATTAAAGCTCAAAACGTGCTGTTTTGCTGAAAATACGCATTTTCAGCATTTTATCTAAATCGTTCAAATAGAGCAATATTAATAAATAACAATAATCAAGAATTTCGTCGTTGAAATGCTGATTAACGCTAATATCGCAGATTAAAGTCAAAAACGTGCTCGTTTTGCTTAAAATAATCTTTTAAAGCATTAAGTCGAAATCGTTCGTAAATAGAAGCAAATTAATAAAAACGAATTTTAAAATTGTCGTTAAATGAAGTTTACTTATAAAACGAATAAAAAATCCGTTCTGTTTTGCTTAATAATTTTCGCATTAAAGATCTGAAACTCGTTCAATAGAAATAATATTTCAAAGCATCTAATACTAAAATCGTCGTTTTAATGCTGTTTTACGCTTAATAAAAAGAATTAAAGCATCAAATTCGCTTTGTTTTGCTAAAAACACAGATTTAAGATCAAGTGCTGTTTCTAAAATAAGCATTTAATAAACGAATTAAAAAATCGTTCAGTTTTAATGCTGTTTTAATAAAAACGATCAATTAAAGTCGTTTACTGCTGTTTTGGCTATAAGATAAGATTTTCAAAGCTGTGATCGCTAAAATCGTTTCAAAGATATTATTAGTAAAACGTTAAAAATTCGCATTTTAGAGTTTACGCATAAAACGCAGATTAACGTCTCTAAAGTCTGTTTTCCAAAATAGCGATTTCAAGCTTTAAGATCGTTGAATTGTTCAAATATAAGCATATTATAAAAACGAATATAAAATTCGTCGTTATTAATGCGTATTAGCTTAAAACGAATAAAGCTCAAACGTGCTGTTTTGCTAAATAATCATTTTCAGCATTTAGAATCGTTGTAAATCGTTCAATAGCGCATATTAATAGATTCAAAGCATTTAGATCTTGAATCGTTCAAATGCGTTTACGCGTTAAAACAATTAAAACTAAAAACGTGCTGTTTTGCTAAAATAAGCTTTTTCAAGCATTTTAGATCGTTGAAGTCGTTCAAATAGAAGCAATTTTAAAAAACGAATGTTTACCCGTCTTTTTTATATTGTTTTACGCTTTAAAAACCCGCAGAAAAGATAAAAACGTGCTGTTTTTTAAAAAAAACATTTTCAAGCATTTTAGAATGGGGAAATCGTTCAAATAGAAGAAATTTTTTTAAAAAAAACGAATAATAAAAATTGGCTTTTTTCTGCTGTTTTACGCTTTAAAAAAACGCAGTTTAAAAACTAAAAACGTGCTGTTTTGTTTTAAAATAAGCATTTTATTGCAATTTTGGGACCTTTGGGAAATGTTAAAATAGAAGCAATATTAAAAAAAACGAATAATAAAAATTCGTCGTTTTATGCTGTTTTACGCGTTAAAACGCAGATTAAAAGCTAAAAAACGTGCTGTTTTGCTAAAATAACCCTTTTTTTCAAGCATTTTAGATCGTTGAAATCGTTAAAAATAGAAGAATATTAAAAAAAAAGGGAATAAAAAAAAATTGCCCTTTTTTATGCTGTTTTACGCGTTAAAACGCGGGATTAAACCCTCAAAACGTGCTTTTTTCCCAAAAAAAATCTTTTTCCAAAAGCTTTTTCGGAAATCCGTTCCCAAATAGGAATTAATTAAAAAAAAACGAAAAAAAAAAAACCCGCGTTTTCATGCTTTTTTACGCGTTAAAACGCAGTTTAAAAACTAAAAAAACGGCTGTTTTATTAAAATAATCATTTTCAAGCTTTTTTAGATCGTTGAAATCTTTCCCAAATAGACGCAATATTAAAAAAAAACGAAATAAAAAAAAATTTCGTCTTTTTTATGCTGTTTTACGCTTTAAAAAAGCAGTTTAAAAAGCTCAAAACGTGCTTTTTTGCTAAAAAAAAGCTTTTTTAAGCTTTTTTGGGATCGTTGAAATCGTTCAAATAAAAACTATTAATAAAAACGAATAAAAAAAAATTCGTCTTTTTTTGCTGTTTTACGCTTTAAAAACGCAGTTTAAAAAGCTAAAAAACGTGCTGTTTTCCAAAAATAATCTTTTTTCAAGCATTTTAGATCGTTGAAATCGTTCAAATAGACGCAATATTAAAAAAAAACGAATAATAAAATTTGTCGTTTTTATGCTTTTTTTAGGGGTTAAAACGAAGATTAAACCCTTCAAAACGTGCTGTTTTGCTAAAATAAGCATTTTCAAGCATTTTAAATCGCGGGAAATCTTTCCCAAATAAAAACAATATTAAAAAAAAACGAATAAAAAAAAATTGTCGTTTTTTTACGTTTTACGCTTTAAAAAACGCAGTTTAAAAACTAAAAACGTGCTGTTTTATTAAAATAATCATTTCAAGCTTTTTTAGATCGGGGAAATCGTTCAAATAGACGAAATTTAATTAAAAACGAATAAAAAAAAATTTTCCGTTTTTTATGTTGCCGCGTCAAAAGGGCCAGTTTAAAAACTCAAAACGGCTGTTTTGCTAAAAAAACATTTTCAAGCATTTTAGATCTTGAAATCGTTCAAATAGAAGCAATATTAAAAAAAAACTAATTAAAAAAAATTCGTCGTTTTATGTTTTTTTACGTTTTAAAAACGCAGTTAAAAGGGGCCCTCAAAACGTTTTTTTTTTGCTAAAATAAGCATTTTCAAGCATTTTAGATCGTTGAAATCGTTCAAATAGAAGCAATATTAAAAAAAAACAAAAATAAAAATTTCATCGTTTTTATGCTTTTTTACGCGTTAAAACGAAATTTAAAAGCTCAAAACGTGCTGTTTTGCTAAAATAATCATTTTCAAGCTTTTTAGATCGTTGAAATCTTTCCCAAATAGAAAATATTAATAAAAAAAAATAATAAAAAAATTCGTCGTTTTAAAGCTTTTACGCGTTAAAACGCAGATTAAACTCAAAACGTGCTTTTTGCAAAAATAATCATTTTAAAGCATTTTAGATCGTTGAAATCGTTAAAATAGACCCCAAATTTTATTAATAAAACGAATAAAAAAAATTTCGTCTTTTTTCCCTTTTTACGCGTTAAAACGCAGATTAAACCCTCAAAACGTGTTTGTTTTGCTAAAATAAACTTTTTCCCGGCATTATAGATCTTTGGGAAATCTTTTTCCAAATAGAAGCAATATTAATATAAAACGAATAATAAAAATTCGTCTTTTTTATGCTTTTTTTTTACGCTTTAAAAACGAAGATTAAAACTCAAAACGTGCTGTTTTTATTAAAATAATCTTTTAAAGGCCTTTTAGATCGTTGAAATCATTTCAAATAGACGAAAATATTAAAAAAACGAATAAAAAAAATTTCGTCGTTTTATGCTGTTTTACGCGTTAAAACGCAGATTAAAGCTAAAAAACGTGCTGTTTTGCAAAAAATAAGCATTTTCAAGCATTTTAGATCGTTGAAATCGTTCAAATAGAAGCAAATGTTAAAAAAAAGGGGAATAAAAAAAAATTGTCTTTTTTAAAATTGCTTTACGCGGTTAAAAAACGCAGTTTAAAAAGCTCAAAAGCTGTTTTGCTAAAAAAAAAAGCATTTTAAAACTTTTTGATCGTTGAAATCTTTTCAAATAGAAGCAATGTTAATAAAACGAATAAAAAAAAATTCGTCTTTTTTATGCTTTTTTACGCGTTAATACGCGTTTTTAAAGCTAAAAACGTGCTGTTTTGCAAAAATAATCTTTTTTCAAGTTTTTTTAAGGATCGTTGAAACCCGTTCAAATAGACGCAATATTAAAAAAAAACGAATAAAAAAAAAAATTTCGTCGTTTTTATGCTTTTTTCCCCTTAAAGCAGTTAAAGCTAAAAAACGTGCTGTTTTGCAAAAAAAACTTTTTCAAGCTTTTTTAGATCGTTGAAATCGTTTCAAAAGACGCAATATTAATAAAAACGAATAATAAAAATTTCGTCTTTTTTTATGCAGTTTTACGCTTTAAAACCGGGATTAAAGTCAAAACGTGCTTTTTTGCTAAAATAAAAAATTTAAACATTTTAGATCTTTGGGAAATCTTTTAAAAAATAGAAGCAATATTAAAAAAAAACGAATAAAAAAAAAAAATCGCCTTTTTTATGCTGTTTTAGGGTTAAAAAACGCGGGTTTAAAAAGCTCAAAACGTCCCTGGCCAAAATAATATTTTCAAGAAATTTCAAACCCGTTGAAATCGTTTAGAAGCAATATTAAAAAAAAACGAATGAAAAAAAATTCGTGTTTTATGCTGTTTTACGCGTTAAAACGCAGATTAAAGATCAAAACGTGCTGTTTTGCAAAAATAAGCATTTTCAAGCATTTTAGATCGTTGAAATCGTTAAAAATAGAAGCAATATTAAAAAAACGAATAATAAAAATTCGTCGTTTTATGCTGTTTACGCGTTAATACGCAGTTTAAAAGGGCTCAAAACGTGCTTTTTTTTGCAAAAAATAATCTTTTTCCCGGTTTTTTTGGATCGTTGAAATCGTTCAAATAGACGCAATATTAAAAAAAACGAATAAAAAAAAATTTCGTCTTTTTTTATGCTGTTTTACGCTTTAAAAAAACCCCAGATTAAAGCTCAAAACGTGCTGTTTTGCTAAAATAAGCTTTTTCAAGCTTTTTTTGGATCTTTGGGGAAATCGTTAAAATTTGACGAATATTAATAAAAACGAATAACCCATTTTCTTTTTTTTTGGGCAGTTTTACGTTTTTAAAAGGGCGGGATTAAAGCTAAAAAGTTTTTGGGGCCTAAAATAAGCTTTTTCAAGCTTTTTTAGATCGTTGAAATCGTTCAAATAGAAGAAAATTTTAATAAAAACGAACAATAAAAAATTCGTCTTTTTTATGTTGTTTTACGCGTTAAACGCGATTAAAGCCCCAAAACGTGCTGTTTTCCCAAAAATAATCATTTTCAAGCATTTTAGATCGTTGAAATCTTTTAAAAATAGACGCAATATTAAAAAAAAACGAATAATAAAAATTTCGTCTTTTTTTAGGGTTTTACGCGTTAAAACGCAGATTAAAGCTCAAATCGTGCTGTTTTGCTAAAATAATCATTTTCAAGCATTTTAGATCGTTGAAATCGTTCAAATAGAAGCAATATTAATAAAAAACGAATAATAAAAATTCGTCGTTTTATGCTGTTTTACGCGTTAAAACGCAGATTAAAGCTCAAAACGTGCTGTTTTGCTAAAATAATCATTTTCAAGCATTTTAGATCGTTGAAATCGTTCAAATAGAAGCAATATTAATAAAACGAATAATAAAAATTCGTCGTTTTATGCTGTTTTACGCGTTAAAACGCAGATTAAAGCTCAAAACGTGCTGTTTTATTAAAATAATCATTTTCAAGCATTTTAGATCGTTGAAATCGTTCAAATAGACGCAATATTATAAAAACGAATAATAAAAAATTTCGTCGTTTTATGCTGTTTTACGCGTTAAACGCAGATTAAAGCTCAAAACGTGCTGTTTTGCTAAAATAAGCATTTTAAGCATTTTAGATCGTTGAAATCGTTCAAATAGAAGCAATATTAATAAAAACGAATAATAAAAATTCGTCGTTTTTATGCTGTTTTACGCGTTAAAACGCAGATTAAAGCTCAAAACGTGCTGTTTTCCTAAAATAATCATTTTCAAGCATTTTAGATCGTTGAAATCGTTCAAATAGACGCAATATTAATAAAAACGAATAATAAAAATTCGTCGTTTTAGCTGTTTTACGCGTTAAAACGCAGATTAAAAGCTCAAAACGTGCTGTTTTGCTAAAATAATCATTTTCAAGCATTTTAAATCGCTGAAATCGTTCAAATAGAAGCAATATTAATAAAAAACGAATAATAAAAATTGTCGTTTTATGTGTTTTACGCGTTAAACGCAGATTAAAACTCAAAACGTGCTGTTTTATTAAAATAAGCATTTTCAAGCATTTTAGATCGTTGAAATCGTTAAATAGAAGCAATGTTAATAAAAAGGGAATAAAAAAAAATTCGTGTTTTATGCTGCTTTACGCGTTAAAACGCAGAAAACCAAAACGTGCGTTTTGCTAAAATAAGCATTTTCAAGCATTTTAGACCCGTTGAAATCGTTCAAATAAAAGCAATTTTAATAAAAACAAATAATAAAAATTGTCGTTTTATGCTTTTTTTCGCGTTAATACGCGAAAAAACTCAAAACGTGCTGTTTTTTAATCTTTTTTCAATTTTTAGATCGTTGAAATCGTTCAAATGGGCGCAATATTAATAAAAACGAATAAAAAAAAATTTCGTCGTTTTATGCTTTTTTACGCGAAAAAACGCAGTTTAAAAACTCAAAACGTCTTTTTTAAAAAATAAACATTTTCAAGCATTTTGATCGTTTGAAATCGTTCAAATAACGCAATATTAAAAAAAAACGAATAATAAAAATTTCGTCGTTTTTATGATTTTTACGCTTTAAAACGCAGATTAAAGCTCAAAACGTGCTGTTTTGCTAAAATAAGCATTTTCAAGCTTTTTTAGATCGGAAATCGTTCAAATAGAGCAATATTAATAAAAAGAACAAAAAAACGTCTTTTTTTCTTTTTACGCTTTAAAAACGCAGATTAAAGCTCAAAACGTGCTGTTTTGCTAAAATAATCATTTTCAAGCATTTTAGATCGTTGAAATCTTTTCAAAAGACGAAATATTAAAAACGAATAAAAAAAATTTCGTCGTTTTATGCGTTTACGCGTTAAAACGCAGATTAAAGCTCAAACCGTGCTGTTTTGCTAAAATAAGCTTTTTCAATCAAGATCGTTGAAGTCGTTCAAATAGAACAATATTAATAAAAACGAATGAAAAAAAAATTGTCTTTTTTATACGTTTTACGCGTTAAAACGCAGTTTAAAAAGATCAAAACGTGCTGTTTTGCTAAAATAAGCATTTTCAAGCATTTTAGATCGTTGAAACTTTAAAATAAAAGAATTTAAAAAAAAACGAATAATAAAAATTCGTCTTTTTTATGTTTTTTACGCGTTAAAAACGCAGATTAAAGCTCAAAACGTGCTTTTTTTATTAAAATAATCATTTTCCCTTTTAGATCGTTGAAATCATTCAAATAGACGCTTTTAATAAAAACGAATAAAAAAATTTCGTCTTTTTTTATGCTGTTTTAGGGTTAAAACGCAGATTAAATCTCAAAACGTGATTTTTTGCTAAAATAAGCATTTTCAAACATTTTAGATCGTTGAAATCGTTCAAATAAAAAACTATGAAAAAAAACGAATAAAAAAAAAATTCGTCGTTTTATGTTGTTTTACGCGTTAAACGCAGATTAAACTCAAAAGGGCGATTAAAATAATCATTTTCAACCTTTTTAGATCGTTGAAATCATTCAAATAGCCCAATATTAATAAAACGAATAAAAAAAATTTCGTCGTTTTTGCTTTTTTCGCTTTAAAAAACGCAGATTAAATTAAAAACGTGATGTTTTTTTAAAAAAACATTTTCCTTTTTAGATCGTTGAAATCGTTCAAATAAAAGCAATTTAAAAAAACGAATAATAAAAATTCGTCTTTTTTATGCTTTTTTACGCGTTAAAACGCAGTTTAAAAATTTCAAAACGTGCTGTTTTGCTAAAAAAAGCTTTTTCAAGCTTTTTTAGATCTTTAAAAACGTTCAAATAGAAGCAATATTAATAAAAACGAATAAAAAAAAATTCGCCCGTTTTATCTGTTTTACGCGTTAAAACGCAGTTAAAACTCAAAACGTGCTTTTTTCCCTAAAATAATCATTTTTCAAGCATTTTTAGATCGTTGAAATCTTTAAAAATAGACGCAATATTAAAAAAAAAGGGTAATAAAAATTTCGTCTTTTTTATGCTTTTTTCCCGGGGTTAAAACGCAGATTTAATCTCAAAACGTGTTTTGTTTTGTTTTAAAAAAACTTTTTTCAAGCATTTTAAATCGCTGAAATCGTTCGAATAAAACAATATTAAAAAAAAACGAATAAAAAAAAAATTCGTCGTTTTTTTGCTTTTTTACGCTTTAAAAACGCAATTAAAACTAAAAACGTGCTTTTTTATTAAAAAAATTTTTCAAGCTTTTTTTAGATCTTTGGGAAATGGGTTCCCAAATAGACGCAATATTAATAAGAAACGAATAATAAAAATTTCGTCGTTTTTTTTCCGCACGCGTTAAAACGCGATTAAACCCAAAACGTGCTGTTTTCCCAAAAATAAGCATTTTCAAGCATTTTAGATCGTTGAAATCGTTTCAAAATAGAAGCAATATTAAAAAAAACTAATTATAAAAATTCGTCGTTTTTTATCCCGGTTTTCGCTTTAAAACGAGATTAAAACTCAAAACTGCTGTTTTGTTTAAAAAAGCATTTTCAAGCTTTTTTAGATCGTTGAAACCCGTTCAAATAGAAGCAATATTAAAAAAAACAAATAATAAAAATTTCATCGTTTTTATGCTGTTTTACGCGTTAAACGCAGTTTTAAAAACTCAAAACGTGCTGTTTTGCTAAAAAGCATTTTAAAAGCATTTTTAGATCGTTGAAATCGTTCAAATAGAAGCAATATTAAAAAAAACGAATAATAAAAATTCATCGTTCTTATGCTTTTTTACGCTTTAAAAAACGCAAGTTTAAAAATCAAAACGTGCTTTTTTGCTAAAATAATCATTTTCAACATTTTAGATCGTTGAAATCGTTCAAAAGACGCAATAAATAAAAACGAATAATAAAAATTTCGCCCTTTTTTATGCTGTTTTACGCTTTAAAAAACGCGGATTAAATCTCAAAACGTGCTTTTTTTGCTAAAAAAAAACCCAATTTTAAAGGCATTTTAGATCGTTGAAATCGTTCAAATAAAAACAATATTAATAAAAACGAATAATAAAAATTCACCCGTTCTTTCTTTTTTTACGCGTTAAACGCAGATTAAAGCTCAAAACTTGCTGTTTTGCTAAAAAAATCAAAAGCATTTTAGATCTTTGGGAAATCGTTCAAATAGACGCAATATTAAAAAAAAACGAATAAAAAAAAAAATTTCCCGTCTTTTTTTTTTATGCTTTTTTTACGCGTTAAAACGCAGATTAAATCTCAAAACGTGCTGTTTTGTTTTAAAATAAGCATTTTCAAGCTTTTTTAAATCTTTTGAAATGTTCAAATAGACGCAATATTAATAAAAACGAATAAAAAAACCGTCTTTTTTTATGTTTTGTTTTCCCGCGTTAAAACGCGGATTAAAACTCAAAACGTGCTGTTTTTTTTAAAAATTTAATCATTTTAAAACTTTTTTTAGATCTTTGGGAAATCGTTCAAATGGGAAGCAATATTAAAAAAAAACGAATAATAAAAAATTCGTGGGTTTTTATGCTTTTTTTGCGTTAAAACGAAATTTTAAATTTAAAAAGGGTTTTTTAAAAAAATTTTTTTCCTTTTTTTTCCAAAAATTTCAAAGGGTTTTTAAAAAAACGAAAAAAAAAATTTCCTTTTTATGCTTTTTTACGTTTAAAACCAATAAAAAAAAACGTTTTTTTTTTAAAAAATTTAAAATTTTAAAGATTTTGATTTTTTTTTTGGAATATTAAAAAAAATTTAAAAATTTCGTTTTTTTTTTTGGGGGAAAAAAAAAACTAAAAGGGCGTTTTTTAAAAAAGCTTTTAAAGCATTTTAGATTTTGGTCGTTAAATGGAAATTTAAAAAAAAGAAAAAAAAAAAAAATTTTTTTATGCTGTTTTACGCTTTCCAGAAAAAACCAAAATTTGGGGAAAAAAAAACATTTTAAACTTTTAATCGTTAAAGGAAAAAAAAAAAAAAAAAAAAAATAATTTTTTTTTTTGGGTTTTTTTTTTAAAACCGGAAAAAAGGTTTTTTTTTAACATTTTCAAGCTTTTTTGGTTTCGTTAAAAAAAGCAAAAAAAAAAACAAATAAAAAAAATTTTTTTTTTAGCTTTTTACGCTTTAAAAACGCAGATTAAACCAAACCCCCTTTTTTTAAAATAACATTTTCAAGCATTTTGATCGTTGAAATCGTTCAAATAGAGCAATATTAAAAAAGAATAATAAAAATTTTTTTTTATTTTTTTTTAAAAACGCGTTAAAAACTCAAACTGCTGTTTTGCTAAAATAACATTTTGCTTTTTTAATCGTTAAAATGCAAATAAAAAAAAATAAAAAAAAAAATTTGTTTTTTTTTTTTTAAAAACGCAGATTAAAAAAAAGGCTTTTTTAAAATAACTTTTTTCAACTTTTTAGATCGTTAAATCTTTCCAAAAAAAAAAAAAAAAAACGAAAAAAAAAAATTTCGCGTTTTTTTTTACTTAAAACGCGTTTAAAAAAAGGCTTTTTAAAAACATTTTTTCGATTTTAATGGAAATTTAAATAAAAAATAAAAAAAACGAAAAAAAAAAATTTTTTTTTTTTTACCTTAAAACGCTTGCTAAAAATTCTTTTTCAAAAAATTTTTAAATTTTTAATGGAAATTTAAAAAAAATTTAATAAAACGAAAAAAAAAAATTTCTTTTTTTAGCTTTTACCTTAAAACGCGAAAAAACCAAAAACTCGTTTTGCAAAAATTTTTAAGCATTTTAAACGTTAAAAAGCAATTTTAAAAAAAACGTAAAAAAAAAATTTTTTTTTAAAATCTTTTTTAAATAAATTTAAAAATCTTTTTTTGTAAAATAACATTTTAATTTTTTTAAAAAAAATTTCTAAAGCTTTAAAAAAAAAACGAAAAAAAAAACTCTTTTTTGCTGTTTTTGCAAAACGAAATTAAAAGCTAAAACGGGGTTTTTAAAAAAAAATTTTTAAAAAAAATTTAAATCTTCAAAAGCTTTAAATAAAACGAAAAAAAAAAAACGTCTTTTTTTGCTTTTACCTTCCAAGATTAAACTAAATCTTTTTTCAAAAAAACATTTTAAAATTTTAAATTTTTCTGGGAAAAAAATAAAAATTCGCGTTTTATGCTGTTTTACGCGTTAAACGCAGATTAAAGCTCACAACGTGCTGTTTTGCTAAAATAAGCATTATCAAGCATTTTAGATCGTTGAAATCGTTCAAATAGAAGCAATTTTATAAAAACGAATAATAAAAATTCGTCGTTTTATGCTGTTTTACGCGTTAAAACGCAGATTAAAGCTCAAAACGTGCTGTTTTGCTAAAATAATCTTTTTTCAAGCATTTTAGATCGTTGAAATCGTTCAAATAGAAGCAATATTAATAAAAACGAATAATAAAAATTCGTCGTTTTTATGCTGTTTTACGCGTTAAAACGCAGATTAAAGCTCAAAACGTGCTGTTTTGCTAAAATAATCATTTTCAAGCATTTTAGATCGTTGAAATCGTTCAAATAGACGCAATATTAATAAAAACGAATAATAAAAATATCGTCGTTTTATGCTGTTTTACGCGTTAAAACGCAGATTAAATCTCAAAACGTGCTGTTTTGCTAAAATAATCTTTTCAAGCATTTTAGATCGTTGAAATCGTTCAAATAGAAGCAATATTAATAAAAACGAATAATAAAAATTCGTCGTTTTATGCTGTTTTACGCGTTAAAACGCAGATATAAAGCTCAAAACGTGCTTTTTTATTAAAATAATCATTTTCAAGCCTTTTAGATCGTTGAAATCGTTCAAATAGACGCAATATTAAAAAAACGAATAATAAAAATTTCGTCGTTTTATGCTGTTTACGCGTTAAAACGCAGATTAAAACTCAAAACGTGCTGTTTTGCTTAAAATAAATTTTCAAGCTTTTAGATCGTTGAAATTGTTCAAATAGAAGCAATATTAAAAACGAATAATAAAAATTCGTCGTTTTTATGCTGTTTTTACGCGTTAAATCGCAGATTAAACTCAAAACGTGCTGTTTTGCTAAAATAATGATTTTCAAGCATTTTAGATCGTTGAAATCGTTCAAAGAGCAATATTAATAAAAACGAATAATAAAAATTGTCGTTTTTATGCTGTTTTACGCGTTAAACGCGATTAAACTCAAAACGTGCTGTTTTGCTAAAATAATCATTTTCAAGCATTTTAGATCGTTCAGAAATCGTTCAAAAGACGCAATATTAATAAAATCGAATAATAAAAATTTCGTCGTTTTATGCTGTTTTACGCGTTAAAATGCAGATTCAAACTCAAAACGTGCTGTTTTGTTAAAATAAGCATTTTCAAGCATTTTAGATCTTGAAATCGTTCAAATAGAAGCAATATTAATAAAAACGAATAATAAAAATTCGTCGTTTTATGCTTTTACGCGTTAAAACGCAGATTAAATCAAAACGTGCTTTTTGCTAAAATAATCATTTTCACGTTTTTAGTGTTAACGTTACCAAATAGACGCAATACTGTTTTGCTAAAATAAGCATTTCTCTGCATTTTATGCGTTTAAGCTTTCAAATAGAAGAATATTAATAAAAACGAATAATAAAAATGCGTTTTAAATGCTTTTAAACCGTTGAAAGCGTTAAAAGCAAAACGTGCTTTTCTAAAAAATCATTTCAAGCTTGTCGTTTAATCTGTTCATTAAACGCAATATTAAAAAAACAACGTTAATTAAATTTAATTTTTAATGCTGTTTTGACGCGTAAAACGTTAAAAGCCAAAACGTGCTGTTTGAAAATAAGCATTTCAAGCTTTTTATCTTGTCGCGATTAAAACGAGATCAAAGTAAAGCGGTTTTAAAATAGCATTTTCAAGCTTTTTAGATCGATTGAAATCTCAAAACGTGCTGTTTTGCTAAAAACGAATAATAAAAAGCGTGTTTATCGTCAATCGTTCAAAACGCGCATTAAAGCAAAAACGATAATAAAAATTTCGTCGTTTTATTTTACGCGTTAAATCGCGATCAAAGCTCAAAGCGGCTGTTTTTAAAATAAGCATTTTCAAGCATTTTAGATCTTTTAAAAATCGTTTAATAGACGCAATTAAAAAACGAATAATAAAATTTTTGGCTAAAATAATGCGTTTTACGCTTTAAAAAGACGCGATTAAAGTTCAAAAGGGCAATTTAAAAAATAAATTTTAAGCATTTCTGTCGTTTTTAAAATGGCAATATTAATAAAAACGAATTAAAAATTCGACGTTTGTTTTTGCATTAAAGCGCATTTAAAGCTCAAAATCGTTTGGCTAAAATAATCATTTTAAATAAGATCGTTGAAATAAATACGCAATATTATGTGTTTAACGAATTAAAATTCGCGTTTTTATCAATTGCGTTTACTAATTAAAGCTCAAAAGTTCTGTTTTGTTAAAATCATTTTCAAGCATTTAGATCGGAAATCGTTAAATAGAAGCAATATTAATAAAAGAATTTTTTATCGTTTTATGCGTTAACGCGTTAAAAACGCTGATTAATCAAAAAAGCATTTTCAAAATAATTTTAATCATTGAAATCGTTCAAATAAGTTAAATAGACACGAATAAATAAAAGAATAATAATTTTGTGTTTTTATGCTTTAAACGCAGTTAAAACGCTGTTTAAAGCTCAAAATGCTGTTTTACAAAGCATTTTAAAAATTTTAGATCGTTGAAATCGTTCAAATAGAAGCAATATTAATAAAAAACGAATAATAAAATAATTCGTCGTTTTATGCTGTTTTACGCGTTAAAACGCAGATTAAATCTCAAAACGTGCTGTTTTGCTAAAATAAGCATTTTCAAGCATTTTAGATCGTTGAAATCGTTCAAATAGAAGCAATATTAATAAAAACGAATAATAAAAATTCGTCGTTTTTATGCTGTTTTACGCGTTAAAACGCAGATAAAAGCTCAAAACGTGCTGTTTTATTAAAATAATCATTTTCAAGCCTTTTAGATCGTTGAAATCATTCAAATAGACGCAAAATTAATAAAAACGAATAATAAAAATTTCGTCGTTTTATGCTGCTTTTACGCGTTAAGACGCGAGATTAAAGCTCAAAACGTGCTGTTTTGCTAAAATAAGTATTTTCAAGCATTTTAGATCGTTGAAATCGTTCAAATAGAAGCAATATTCATAAAAACTAATAATAAAAAATTCGTCGTTTTTATGCTGTTTTACGCGTTAAATCGCAGATTAAAGCTCAAAACGTGCTGTTTTGCTAAAATAATCATTTTCAAGCATTTTAGATCGTTGAAATCGTTCAAATAGAAGCAATATTAATAAAAACGAATAATAAAAAATTCGTCGTTTTTATGCTGTTTTACGCGTTAATACGCAGATTAACGTTCAAAACGTGCTGTTTTGCTAAAATAATCATTTTCAAGCATTTTAGATCGTTGAAATCGTTCAAATAGACGCAATATTATAAAAACGAATAATAAAAAATTTCGTCGTTTTTATGCTGTTTTACGCGTTAATACGCAGATTAAAGCTCAAAACGTGCTGTTTTGTTAAAATAAAGCATTTTCAAGCATTTTAGAATCTTGAAATCGTTCAAATAGAAGCAATATTAATAAAAACGAATAATAAAAAATTCGTCGTTTTTATGCTGTTTTACGCGTTAAAACGCAGATTAAAGCTCAAAACTTGCTGTTTTGCTAAAATAATCATTTTCGGGCGTTTTTAGATCGTTGAAATCGTTAAAAATAGACGCAATAATAATAAAACGAATAAAAAAAAAATTTCGTCGTTTTTTATGTTTTACGCGGTAAAACGAAAATTTAAAAACTCAAAACGTGCTGTTTTGCTAAAATAATCTTTTTCAAGCATTTTAGATTTTTGCAATCGTTCAAATAGACGCAATATAAAAAAAACAAATTTAAAATTTCGTACGTTTTTATGCTGTTTTACGCGCTTAAAAACGCGATTAAAGCTCAAAACGTCTGTTTTGCAAAATTAGCATTTTAAAGCATTTTAGATCGTTGAAGTCGTTCAAATAAAACAATATTAATAAAACGAATGATAAAAATTCGTCGTTTTATGCTGTTTTACGCGTTAAAACGCGATTAAAGATCAAAACTGCTGTTTTGCAAAAATAAGCATTTTCAAGCATTTTAGATCGTTGAAATCGTTCAAATAGAAGCAATATTAAAAAAAACGAATAATAAAAATTCGTCGTTTTTTATGCTGTTTTACGCGTTAATACGCAGATTAAAGCTCAAAACGTGCTGTTTTGCTAAAATAATCATTTTCAAGCATTTTAGATCGTTGAAATCCGTTCAAATAGACGCAATATTAATAAAAAGGGAATAATAAAAATTTCGTCGTTTTATGCTGTTTTACGCGTTAAAACGCAGATTAAAACTCAAAACGCGTTTGCTAAAATAAGCATTTTAAAGCATTTTTAGATCGTTGGAAATCGTTCAAATAGAAGCAATATTATAAAAAACAATAATAAAAATTCGTCGTTTTTATGCTTTTTTACGGTTAAAGCGCAGATTAAAGCTCAAAACGTGCTGTTTTGCTAAAATAATCATTTTAAGCATTTTTGATCGTTGAAATCGTTCAAATAGACGCAATTTTTAATAAAAACGAATTATAAAATTTCGTCGTTTTATGCTGTTTTACACGTTAAAACGCAGATTAAAACTCAAAACGTTCTGTTTTGCTAAAATAAGCATTTTCAAGTTTTTAAAGATCGTTAAATTTCAAATAGAAGCATATTAATAAAAACAATAATAAAAATTCGTCTTTTTGCGTTTACGCGTTAAAAACGCAGATTAAACTAAAACGTGCTGTTTTGCAAAAAATAATCTTTTTTCAAGTTTTAGATCGTTGAAATCGTTCAAATAGACGAAATATTAATAAAAACGAATAATAAAAATTTCGTCGTTTTAATGCTTTTTTACGCGTTAAAACGCGTTTAAACTCAAAACGTGCTGTTTTGCTAAAATAACATTTTCGGCATTTTAGATCGTTAAGTCGTTCAAAAGAAGCAATATTAAAAAAACGAATTATAAAAATTCGTCGTTTTATGCTGTTTACGAGTTAAAACGCAGATTAAAAAATCAAAACGTGCTGTTTTGTTTTAAAATAAGCTTTTCTAAAGCATTTTAGATCTTTTAAAAATCGTTAAAAATAGAAGAAATATTAATAAAAACGAATAAAAAAAAAATTGCCCTTTTTTATGCTTTTTTACGCGTTAATACGCAGAAAAAGAAAAACATTTTTTGTTTTAAAATAATTTTTCAAGCATTTTAGATCTTTGGGGAAATTTTTCAAAATAGGCGCAATATTAAAAAAACGAATAATAAAAATTTCTTTCGTTCTTGTGTTTTTTTAACGCTTTAAAAAACGCAGATTAAAGCTAAAAACTTTTTTTGCTTTAAAATAAAGCATTTTCAAGCTTTTTTAGATCGTTGAAATCGTTAAATAAAACAATATTAATAAAAAGAATAATAAAAATTGGGTCACTTTTTTATGCTGTTTTGCGTTAAAGGGGGGGTTAAACCCCAAAACGTGCTGTTTTGCAAAAAAATTCTTTTTTCAAGCTTTTTTAGATCGTTAAATCTTTTCAAATAGACGCAATATTAAAAAAAACGAATAATAAAAATTTCGTCGTTTTTTTTTTGTTTTGGGGTTTAAAACCAGATTAAACTCAAAACGTGCTTTTTTTTGCTAAAATAAGCATTTTCAAGCATTTTAGATCTTTTAAAATCTTTCCCAAATGAAACAATATTAAAAAAAAAACAATAAAAAAAAATTCGCCCTTTTTGGCTTTTTTCCCGGTTAAAACGGCAGAAAACTCAAAACATTTTGTTTTGCTAAAAAAATTTCATTTTAAAGCATTTTAGATCGTTGAAATCTTTCCCTAGCCCAATATTAATAAAAACGAAAAATAAAAATTTCGTCGTTTTATCCCCGGCGCGTTAAAACGCGATCAAAAGCTCAAAACGTCTGTTTGCTAAAAAAGCTTTTTTCAAGCATTTTAGATCTTTGGGAAATCGTTTCAAATAAAACTTTTAAATTAAAAACGAATAAAAAAAAATTCGTCTTTTTAATGCTTTTTTTTACGCGTTAAAACGAAATTTAAAAAATAAAACGTGCTGTTTTGCAAAAAATAATCTTTTTAAAAAGCTTTTTTAGATCGTTGAAATCGTTCAAATAGCCCAAATATTAATAAAAACGAATAATAAAAATTTCGTCTTTTTTATTTTGTTTTACGCGTTAAAACGCAGTTTAAAAACTCAAAACGTGCTTTTTTTTAAAATAAGCTTTTTCAAGCATTTTAGATCGTTAAATCTTTTCCAAAAAAACAATATTAAAAAAAAACGAATAAAAAAAAATTCGTCGTTTTTGTGCTGTTTTCCCGCTTTAAAAAACGCAGTTTAAAAGCTAAAAACGTGCTGTTTTGCTAAAATAATCTTTTTTAAAGCTTTTTTAGATCGTTGAAACCCGTTAAAAATAGACGCAATATTAAAAAAAACGAATAAAAAATTTTTCGTTTTTTTATGCTTTTTTTCCTTTAAAACCGGATTAAAAAAAAAACGTGCTGTTTTGCTAAAATAAGCTTTTTTAAAAAGCATTTTAGATCTTTGGGAAATCGTTCAAAAGAAGCAATATTAATAAAAACGGTAATAAAAATTCGTGGTTTTTATGCTTTTTTTTCCTTAAAACGCGAAAAAACTAAAAAACGTCTGTTTTGCAAAATAATCATTTTCAAGCTTTTTTAGATCGTTGAAATCGTTCAAATAACGAATAAATAAAAACGAATAAAAAAATTTCGTCGTTTTTATGCTTTTTTGCGTTAAAACGCGATAAAAACCAAAACGTGCTTTTTTTGCTAAAAAAAACATTTTCAAGAAATTTTTAGATCGTTGAAACCCTTCAAATAAAACGCAATTTTGGGAAAAAAAACGAAAAATAAAATTTCGTTTTTTTATGCTTTTTTTACGCGTTAAAACGCAGTTTAAAAAACTCAAAACGTGCTTTTTTTGCTAAAATAAGCATTTTAAAAACATTTTAGATCGTTGAAATCTTTCCCAAATAAACCCCAATATTAATAAAAAACGAAAAAAAAAAATTCGTCGTTTTTATGCTTTTTTACGCGTTAAAGCGCAGTTTAAAAACTCAAAACGTGCTTTTTTGCTAAAATAATCTTTTCCCAAGCTTTTTAGATCTTTTGAAATGGGTTAAAAATAGACGCAATAAATAAAAACGAAAAAAAAATTTTCGTCGTTTTTCTGTTTTACGCGTTAAAACCCCGTTTAAGCTAAAAACTTCTTTTTTTTTGTTTTAAAAAAAAAAGCTTTTTTCAAGCTTTTTAGACCCGTTGAAATCGTTCAAATAGGCAATATTAAAAAAAACGAATAATAAAAAATTCGTCGTTTTTTTTTGTTTTACGCGTTAAAACGCAGATTAAAACCAAAACGTGCTGTTTTGCTAAAAAAATTTCTTTTTTCAAGCATTTTGATCGTTGAAACCCCGTTCCAATAAACGAAATTTTTTAATAAAAACGAATAAAAAAAATTTCGTTTTTTTTATGCTGTTTACGCGTTAAAACGCGATTAAAACTAAAAACGTGCTGTTTTCCCAAAAAAAAAAGCATTTTAAAGCATTTTAGACCCGTTGAAATCGTTCAAATAGAAGCAATAAATAAAAACGAATAAAAAAAAATTCGTCTTTTTTTATGCTTTTTTTACGCGTTAAAACGCAGATTAAAGCTAAAAACGTGCTTTTTTTGCTAAAATAATCTTTTTTCAAGCTTTTTTAGATCGTTGAAACCCGTTCAAATGGGCGAAATTTTTAAAAAAAACGAATAAAAAAAATTTTTTGTCTTTTTTAATGCTTTTTTTACGCTTTAAAAACGCAGATTAAAACTCAAAACGTGCTGTTTTCCCAAAAATAATCATTTTAAAAGTTTTTTAATCGGGGGTCGTTAAAAATAGCCGCAATAAATAAAAAGGGAATGATAAAAAAATTTCGTGTTTTTATGCTTTTTTTACGCGTTAAAACGCAGTTTAAAAACCAAAACGTGCTTTTTGCAAAAATTTAAAGCATTTTCAAAAGGGCTTTTTTAGATCGTTGAAATCTTTTTAAATAGAAAGCAATTTAATAAAACGGAAAAAAAAAATTTCCCCGTCTTTTTTATGCTTTTTTACGCGTTAAAACGCAGTTTAAAGTCAAAACGTGCTTTTTTGCAAAAAAATTTTATTTTTAAGATTTTAATCGTTGAAAGTTAAAAAACGAATAAAAAAAAACGTAATTTTCTTTTTTTTGGGTTTTTCCCCAAAAAAATTAAGTAAAAACGGGGTTTTTCAAAATAACATTTTAAAAATTTAAAATCTTTCTGGCTTTTAAAACGAATAAAAAAACGTCTTTTTTTGCTTTTAGCTTAAAAAGAAATTAAAACTAAAATCTTTTTTCAAAAAATTTTTTTTAAAAATTTAAATCGTTAAATCCTTTTAAAAAACGAATAAAAAATTTTTTTCCCTTTTAAATTTTTTCGTTAAAACCGTTAAACCCAAAATTTTTTTAAAATAAATTTTCGTTTTAAATTTTTGCGTTAAAAAAGCAAATTAAAAAAACGAAAAAAAAAAAAATTTGTTTTTTTTGCTTTTAGCTTTAAAAAGGGTTAAATAAAAGGCTTTTTCTAAAAAATTTTTAAAATTTTTGTCGTTAAACCGTTAAAACGAAATTTAAATAAAAACGTTAAAAATTTTCTTTTTATTTTTTTAGCTTAAAACCTTAAAAAAAGGGCTTTTTGCAAAAAAAAAATTTTTGTTTTAGTGTTAAATTTTTAAAAGAAAAAATAAAAACGTTAAAATTGCTTTTTACTTTTTGGGGGTTAAAACCGTTAAAAAAAACGTTTTTCAAAAAAAAATTCGCTTTTGTGTTAAACGTTAAAAACGCAAATTAATAAAAACGTTAAAAATTTTTTTTTTTGCTTTTTAGGGTTTAAAACGCAATAAAGTTTAAAAAGTTTTTTTTTTAAAAAATGCTTTTAAACTTTTACGTTAAACCGTTCAAATAACGAATTTAAAAAAACAAAAAAAAAAAATTCGTCGTTTTTACATGCTGTTTTTACGCGTTAAACGCAGATTAAAACTCAAAAACGTACTGTTTGCCAAAATAATCATTTCATTTTCAATATTAATAAAAACGAATAATAAAAATTTTTGTCGTTTTATGCTGTTTACGCGTTAAAACGCAGATTAAAGCTCAAAACATTATTGTTTTGCTAAAATAATCATTTTCAAGCATTTTAGATCGTTGAAATCGTTCCAATAGACGCAATATTATTAAAAAACGAATGATAAAAATTTCGTCGCGTTTTTATGCTGTTTACGCGTTAAAACGCAGATTAAAGCTCAAAACGTGCTGTTTTGCTAAAATAAGCATTTTCAGCATTTTAAGATCGTTGCGTCGTTTAATAGAAGCAATATTAATAAGAAAAACAAATAATAAAAAATTCGTCGTTTTATGCTGTTTTGCGCGTTAAAACGCAGATTAAACTCAAAACGTGCTGTTTTTGCTAAAATAATCATTTTCAAGCATTTTAGATCGTTGAAATCACGTTCCAAATAGACGCAATATTAATAAAAACGAATAATAAAAATTTCGTCGTTTTATGCTGTTTTACGCGTTAAAACCCGTTAATGCTCAAAACGTGCTGTTTTTTGCTGTTTTGCTAAAATAACATTTTCAAGCATTTTAGATCGTTGAAATCGTTCAAATAGAAGCAATATTAATAAAAACGAATAATAAAAATTCGTCGTTTTATGCTGTTTTACGCGTTAAAACGCAGATTAAAGCTCAAAACGTGCTGTTTTGCTAAAATAAGCATTTTCAAGCATTTTAGATCGTTGAAATCGTTCAAATAGAAGCAATATTAATAAAAACGAATAATAAAAATTCGTCGTTTTATGCTGTTTTACGCGTTAAAACGCAGATTAAAGCTCAAAACGTGCTGTTTTTGCTAAAATAAGCATTTTCAAGCATTTTAGATCGTTGAAATCGTTCAAATAGAAGCAATATTAATAAAAACGAATAATAAAAAATTCGTCGTTTTTATGCTGTTTTACGCGTTAAAACGAGATTAAAAGCTCAAAACGTGCTGTTTTGCTAAAATAATCATTTTCAGCATTTTAGATCGTTGAAATCGTTCAAATAGACGCAATATTAATAAAAACGAATAATAAAAAATTTCGTCGTTTTTATGCTGTTTTACGCGTTAAAACGCAGATTAAAGCTCAAAACGTGCTGTTTTGCTAAAATAAGCATTTTCAAGCATTTTAGATCGTTGAAATCGTTCAAATGAAAGCAATATTAATAAAAACGAATAATAAAAATTCGTCGTTTTATGCTGTTTTACGCGTTAGAACGCAGATTAAAGCTCAAAACGTGCTGTTTTGCTAAAATAATCATTTTCAAGCATTTTAGATCGTTGAAATCGTTCAAATAGACGCAATATTAATAAAAACGATAATAAAATTTCGTCGTTTTTATGCTGTTTTACGCGTTAAAACGCAGATTAAAAGCTCAAAAGTGCTGTTTTGCTAAAATAAGCATTTTCAAGCATTTTAGATCTTTGGGAAATCGTTCAAATAGAAGCAATATTAATAAAAACGAATAAAAAAAATTCGTCGTTTTTATCTGTTTACGCGTTAAAACGCAGATTAAAGCTCAAAAGGGCTGTTTTGCTAAAATAACATTTTCAAGCATTTTAATCGTTGAAATCGTTCAAATAAAAGCAATATTAATAAAAACGAATAATAAAAATTCGTCGTTTTTATGCTGTTTTACGCGTTAAAACGCAGATTAAAGCTCAAAACGTGCTGTTTTGCTAAAATAAGCATTTCAAGCATTTTAGATCGTTGAAATCGTTCAAATAGAAGCAATATTAATAAAAACGAATAATAAAAATTGTCGTTTTTATGCTGTTTTACGCGTTAAAACGCAGATTAAAGCTCAAAACGTGCTGTTTTGCTAAAATAAGCATTTTCAAGCATTTTAGATCGTTGAAATCGTTCAAATAGAAGCAATATTAATAAAAACGAAAATAAAAATTCGTCTTTTTTTATGTTTTTTACGCGTTAAAACGCAGATTAAAGCTAAAAACGTGTTTTGCAAAATAATCATTTTCAAGCTTTTTTAGTCGTGAAATCGTTCAAATAGACGCAATATTAATAAAAGCGAATAAAAAAAATTTCCCCGTCTTTTTTTATTTTTTTTACGCTTTAAAAACGCAGATTAAAGCTCAAAACGTGCTGTTTTGCAAAAAATAAGCATTTTCAAGCATTGTAGATCGTTGAAACCCCGTTCAAATAGACGCAAATTAATAAAAACGAATAAAAAAAATTTCGTTTTTTTTATGCTGTTTTACGCGTTAAAACGCAGATTATAACTAAAAACGTGCCGTTTTGCTAAAATAAGCATTTTCAAGCATTTTAGATCGTTAAAAGGGTTCAAATAGAAGCAATATTAAAAAAAAAGGGTTAAAAAAATTTCCTTTTTTATGCTGTTTTAGGGTTAAAACGCAGTTTAAAAAGCTCAAAACGTGCTGTTTTGCTAAAATAATCATTTTAAAAAGCATTTAGGTCGTTGAAATCTTTTCAAATAGACGCAATATTAATAAAAACGAATAATAAAAATTTCGTCGTTTTTGCTGTTTTACGGGGTTAAAACGCGTTAAAAACTCAAAACGTGCTGTTTTGCTAAAATAATCTTTTTTCAAGCATTTTAGATCGTTGAAATCGTTCAAATGGGCAATATTAAAAAAAACGAATAATAAAAATTTCGTCGTTTTTATGCTGTTTTACGCGTTAAAACGCAGATTAAAACTAAAACGTCCGGTTTGCTAAAAAAACTTTTCCCTTTTTGACCGTTGAAATCGTTCAAATAGAAGCAAATTAAAAAAACAAAATAAAAATTCGTCGTTTTATTTGTTTCGCGAAAAAATTTAAAAAAAAACCTTTTTTGCTAAATAATATTTTCAAGCATTTTAGATCGTTAAATCGTTAAAAGAAAATTTAATAAAAAACAAATAAAAAAAATTTCTTTTTATGTTTTTGCTTTAAAAACGCAGATTAAATAAAACGCTGTTTTTTCATTTTCAAGCATTTTAGATCGTTGAAATCGTTCAAATAGAAGCAATATTAAAAAAAAACGAATAATAAAAATTCGTCGTTTTTATGCTTTTTTACGCGTTAAAACGCAGATTAAAGCTCAAAACGTGCTTTTTTTGAAAAAATAATCATTTTCAAGCATTTTAAAATCTTTGGGAAATCGTTCAAATAGACGCAATATTAAATAAAAACGAATAATAAAAATTTCGTCTTTTTTATGCTGTTTTACGCTTTAAAAACGCAGTTTAAAAAGCTCAAAACGTGCTGTTTTGCTAAAATAAGAAATTTTTTAACATTTTAGATCGTTGAAATGTTCAAATAGAAGCAATATTAAAAAAAAACTAAAAAAATTCGTCTTTTTTATGCTGTTTTACGCTTTAAAAACGCAGTTTTGGTCAAAACGTGCTGTTTTTTAAAAATAATCTTTTTAAAAAGCATTTTAGATCGTTGAAATCGTTCAAATGAAGCAATATTAAAAAAAAAACGAATAAAAAATTTCGTCTTTTTTTAATGCTTTTTAGGAAAAAACGCAGTTTAAAAAATTTAAAGTCCTTTTTTGCAAAAATAAGCATTTTCAAGCATTTTAGATCGGAAATCGTTCAAATAGAAGCAATATTAAAAAAAAACGAATAATTTCCCCGTGGTTTTATGCTTTTTTTGGGGTTAAAACGCAGTTTTGCCCAAAACGTGCTTTTTTTGCTAAAATAATCATTTTAAGCTTTTTAGATCGCGGGAAATCGTTCAAATAGACGCAATTTTTAAAAAAAACGAATAATAAAAATTTCGTCTTTTAAAAAGTTGTTTTCCCAAAACGCGATTAAAGCTAAAAACGTTGTTTTGCTAAAATAAATTTTTCGCATTTTAGATTTTTTGAAATCTTTAAAAATTAGAAGCAATATTAATAAAAACGAATAAAAAAAATTGTCGTTTTTTTTCCCGGCGCGTTAAAACGAAAATTTAAAAAGCTCAAAACGTGCTGTTTTGCTAAAATAATCATTTTCAAGCATTTTAGATCGTTTAAAACCGTTCAAATAGACGAATTAAAAAAAACGAATAAAAAAAATTTTCCGTCGTTTTATGCTGTTTTACGCTTAAAACGCAGATTAAAGTCAAAAGGGCCTTTTTTGCAAAAAATAAGCTTTTTTCAAGCTTTTTAAATCGTTGAAATCGTTCAAATAGAAGAATATTAATAAAAACGAATAATAAAAATTGTCGTTTTATGCTGTTTTACGGGGTTAAAAAAACGCAGATTAAAGCTCAAACGGTTAAAATTAAAAAACCCTTTTTTCAAGCTTTTTAGATCGTTGAAATCGTTCAAATAGAAGCAATATTAAAAAAAACGAATAAAAAAAAATTTTACGTTTTATGTTGTTTTACGCGATAAAACGCAGTTTAAAAACTCAAAATGCCCTGTTTTGCTAAAATAAGCATTTTTTCAAGCTTTTTTAGATCGTTGAAATCTTTTCAAATAGAAGAAAATTTTAAAAAAAGGAATAAAAAAAATTTGGGTTTTTTTTTGCGTTTTAGGGAAAAACGGAATTTAAAGCCA